>NW_010558123.1:1060-12130 GCF_000687285.1 Phaethon lepturus | reverse complement strand
GCCCTTCAGCAGGCCCCTCCTCCACCCTGTGCATGCCTGATGGCAGCATGTCTAATATCCCATCTCCAAAACTTTTAGAGAAGGCATATCCACCTCTGACCCCAAGAAATGGGAGGCATCAGTAATCACCGTGCTGTTGGGAAAATGTGGCTTAACAATCAGCGTGGTCTTGGCAGATAAAACCCTGCTGCCAGGGGAAGGGGCCAGCCACCGGCAGTGGAAGGGAGGTATTGGGAGGAGGGATGCACAGCGTCTGCGGACACTGCACACTCCACATGCAAATTACTTTTGCTGGCCAGCAGGTAAGACACGAGGGAGGCAGCAGGGCTTGCCCAGCCCTTCCTCTCCACCACGGAAAAGATCACCTCGTTACATCTAACGAAGACGATGCAATTACAGAATGTCTCTGCTCAGAGTCGTGATAATCACCGAGGTGAGCTCACCACCTCCACTCACTCACTTGTTTATTTTGGAGGTTTCTTAATATACCAAGAGCCAGTGAAACTAGTGCTAATCCACCTCCCAGCAGCATATTGGCCAGGAAAGAAGAGCTATCACCACCACCACATCCTTCCAGACAGACACTATAGACATCAACAGATTTGACACTGCAGGGAAGCTCCCAGCAGCCTCTCTCAGTGCCTCCTGCCTGCCCCTCCCTGCAGTCCTGGTTCTCAGTCAGGTCCCTGTAACTAAACAGTCACCCTCCACAGAGCGAAATTAGGTGATCTGCAGGTCCCATATAAATACCTGCCCAGGGCTATAGAGTCCAGCAGAGAAAGGGGCTACAAGGATGGCATTTGAAGTCAGAGAAATGTAAATGTGACCAGAACATTGGGGTTTTTTTCCGCTAGTATGGACCAACCACTGGAGCAACATGCCCAGGAGACTGGTGGGTCTCCAGTTTTTGGTGGCTTCAAATCCGATTTGAAGGGCAGATGCTTTTATTTTTTCTGTGAGGGACTTTTTAGCTAGATTCAAATAACTAGACTCGATACAAAGTGGGAGAGATGAAACCTCCTGCTCAGACGATCTCTCCAGCCTCATAGGTTTGTCACCTGCTTTCACCAGAAGGCCAATGCCTGAGCAAGTCCCAGGATTCGTATGGTGATCCAGCGCACAGCTGGCAGGAGGCACATCCATCACACATTTCCAAAAGTCCACAGAGCTTTTCTTCTCCTTGCTTGATCTCTCCTCCTCCTTTTATTTTTTGTGGTCTCAGATGAACACAGGATATTTCAAAGAGGTCTCTGTGAACACTGAAGCTTTGAAGCCAGCTGGTGGAGCAACCTCAGATGACATGGAGAAAGAGCGGGGCCCAGCTGGGTGTCTTCCCAGGAGAACAGAATCAAAGCCAAAAGAAATGACAGCACAAGCTGATAAGACTCACTCTCGCTGGGGGTTTCTCCCTCCCTTTCTTACTGGGCCCAGCCCGATGGCCCTTCCTGATTTTAAATTAGCAAAACCCTTGCTAAACTTCAGATTAAGTTCCTGGGTAACCAGCAGAGATGGCCTGTAGTAGAGCCCTGGATTTTATCTTTAATTATCATCAGGAATATTAAACTCTTGCAGAAACTTTGCTGAGAAAAAGCCAGCATCTGTGATCCCTGCTGTGGAATTGAGCATCTGCTCAAGGGAAGGCTGGTAATCAGGAAGAGAGGGGTCAACAGAAGATTATCTTCTAAGTCTTCCTCTATAGACTGAATCTGTAATACGTTTACTTAGCCAGAGGCAAATCCCTTTTGCAAATTCATGGCACTGTGAGTACAAATACATGCAGAAAATTAACAAAGCTGGAGCATCAATTCCTCATCTATGGCCAGTATGAGACTCCTGGTGACTACGTGGGAGGAAGGAAAATGTTCTCTCGCCAGCGTCTGGGGAGACAAAGTTGAGTTTCCAGCAGCGTTCTCCAATTCTTAACCGAGAGATCCTGTCCAGCACCTCGCTGCTTCACTCTCCTGGTTGCCCTCCTTCCCTGATCCACACCTGGGCTGCTCCTTCCCTGGGTCCCCAGGGTTTGAATCTTGTCTTTGTCCATACCCAGCAGCAGAGTCTGCCCATGGCCAGTGAACTTGTTAAGGCAGGAGATTTTCAGAAAACCAGTAATGGCAGCAAGTGCAAAATGATCTCCAAGTGTGGTCAGGAGCAGATGGAAGAATATAACAGAAGCCTGGTGTATAGACTCCTCACCTGGGTATCCTATGCCTACTGAAGATAATCCTCCCTCCTCCCATCTGCTGGCTGGAGGTTATTTTCCCTGATGTGGACTAGAGAAACATCCTGATGACCATTCTGCTGGAGCAGAAGCCTCTCTTGGCTACCTTATTGCCTGCTGAGACAAGGGCAAAGTGTCACTTGGGAAGTGGGAACACTGTCTGCGTTTGGCTGTTTGCATGTTTGATCGACGATGGAGGAGCAGGAGGCACTGAAGGCCAAGCCAAGTCTTATTACACAGTTGCGGAGGCACTAGAAATTCCCCCTGTAGAACATTGTACTGGGCTGGAAATGGTGCGCTGGCTGGAAGACGAGGCATGGGCAGGAAAGGACAGGAAGGCAGAGCAGCATGAACTGAGCTGCTCACAGCACGGACAGCCATGGGTTGGGCCAGGTCAGTATATATGGAGCTTATCTTTTCACAGTTCATTTTTCTCTCTGCTGTTGACAAAACAGGTGCAGGTGTATGTGTAGTGTGTCTTAGGTTCAAGGTGACCGTGTATTCAGCCCAGCACAATAAAACCTTAAAGGAATGGGGTATAACAAAAGAGCTGTGTGGCTTTGAGCCTCTCAAGGAGTGACGGGTCTTGAAACAGATCACAGCTACCTGGAGGTTAGAAAGCCCTACATCCATTGCCTTCGTGGGTCCCTTCCTAAGACACCCTGCTCCTGTAGTGCAGAGGTCTGGGGATCCCCTCTGAGCTGATGGCGACAGCTAAGGAGGAATGAGACTGGCTTAAGAAGAGCCTGTTTAATGCCATTCCAACCCCTGCCAGCCAGGTCAATTGAAAAATAAAGACAAAAGCTCTCGGTCCGGGTCTGCTGTCCCCATCAAATTCATTATCTCCCCCCGCCAACAGAAAGAGGGCAACTGTTCACATAAGACACAGCTAATAATATCCGAGTACAGGACATTGCTGCTAAATTATAGGGAGGGCTTGGGAAGGGAAATTAGTGTCATTTGCAAGCCCAATAATAGGGGATGTGCAGCATGAATGCCGATGCGGGAGCGGGCTGGAGGACAGCGTGTAGCTTATGCAACTGCTCCCATCCCTGTCCTCCTCCATCAGGCAGAGCCGGGCAGGATGCACGCTAGTGGGCTGAGGAGCAGGCTAGCAGAGGAGTGGGCTTGAAAGCCAAAGGCAGTTAAAAACAAAGAGGAAAAGCAGATACCTCTGTCTGAGGGTGGAGGCATCAGAAGCTGCTCCTGAGAGAAAAGGCTCAGCCCTTTTCTCCTATCTGAGCTTTGGCAGAGCACAGTTTAGAGGCCCCCAGGGCAGCAGCTACCAGGGATGGGAGGTCTGGTGGTTTCAACGGAAGGGCTAGTTCTGGGAAGCTTCTAGGAGGAATCAAACCCAGTGGGGAAACTGAGGCACAGGGAGACTGCACAGCCTGTGTTGTGACTTGGATCTTAAGGCAGTTCTTGAGTGCTTCTCTGCGATGTGAAATGTGGTGCTGCTCCCCAGGGGCAGCTGCACTCCTGCAGTGGGCAAAGCATTTCCCATTTTAGATTACAGCCACATCTTGAGCAAAAATGTGTTACAGAGAAGCAGAAGTGCTCTCTGATCAAATGCTCTCAGGCTGCTCACAAACCTAAACTACCAACACCATGTTCTTGGTCATCTGTGGAGTATCTCTGGCTCCGAGCTCAAAATTCACACCCCATCAACCACCCAGCAAACATCACAAACCTGCCAAAAAGCCCCCACTCCTCTGCAGTCCCGCCGTGCTCTCTGCTGGCTTTCATAGACACTCGGTTCCTGGGCCAGAAAGTAATTTTACAGCAATGTTATCAGGGTGCCTAAACAAAAATAAGGAGGTGGAGCAACTCTTACTATGTCCAACACACGTAGAGACAAGTATCCCCTTCCTATCTGCTGAGTTATTTCTCAATTTCCTCGACCTTGGACCACTCTCTAGGACCCCTCCTGTAGCTGATTAGGAAATGCCCCATTCCCCTGATGAACAGGGGAAGCTCTGACTTTACTAATCAACTACTCATTAGTGTTACTTGACTTCAGCTCATCACACACCAGCACCACCGTATACAGCCACCTCCATCACGTGGGGATGTTTAAGAGCTCTGTTGCTATCCCTACCTGGCTTTGCCCAACAGATGGAGAAGGGATCTCCATGGAGGTCTGGCAAGCAAATCTCCTCCCAGCAAATTTCAGACTGTGGATTGATCACCACAGCACTGTGCCTCTGAGTTTCAGATAGTGAATTTTGGACCCTGAAAGGCTTTCAGGGGACAACCAACTGCTACTGAGCACTGAAAGCCATGCAAGAGGTGCTACAGATCTCAATGTACTGAGACAGAGATCTACAAGAGCCACTTCATTTACCTACTGGCACAACCTCCACAGAGGACCCTCAGCCCAACCTCTACTGAGCTGTAGCTGGCCACAGAGCCAACAGCTCTAACCCTAAAAACAGCCAACAGGGAAGCCAGCTGATTATAGAAGAGCAGCATGAGCACCATCACATTCGTGGCAGCTTTGGGTCCAGCCCTCCAGCCACAGTGCAGCTGCTGCAAACCAATACTGCTGGAAAGAGAGAGTTTTGCCAGCTGCCAAAAATCAAAAGCCAGCAAATACTTCATAACCTGTCCAAAATTCCCTTCAGGTCTCCATGTAGCCCCCATTTCCCACCCCTTTCCTAGTTCACACCTCTAGAGTGTGCTCCTGTCTCATCTCCTCTCCTATCTCCATCCTTACATCACTCTCAGACACTTTGAAACCAACCCCAACTAACTCTATGGCAGCTTGGCTTAAACTGCCCTTGGGCAGCTGGTCCGCGTGGCCACTACCTTGCCTCAACCACCACCAGATTTCCTGGGTCTGTGATGGAATTAAAGCTGCTCCAGAGTGTTTCATCCCCTTCATCCCCAGGTCTAACAGTCTGGCTGCAAGGAGGAGAGCCAGGAGAGGGTATTTATGGCAATGAAATTGTACCCCTTGAAAGGCTGAGCCAGAGGCTTGTGCTCTGCAGATGCCATCCTTCCCCTTATCCTCACACCTCCATGTCCTGGAGCCCCTGCTAATTCACACGAGATAATTAACCAGTGCTCTATCAGCCACTTTCATATCTCAGAAGAAGGCAGAGGGATATTTCTGCACGTGCACGCACAGAGCACCTGTGTATTACCAGCTCAAAATCAAACAGCAGGACATAGCCTGGGGAGAGCAGAGACCCCAGCAGGCTTGAGGGGAGGGGCTAGGGGACAGTGACACAGGTGATTTGCCTGGTGTGCCACAAAGCTTGGTTGCAATGTGGGGACTCGGACATTCGCTTCTGCCAGCAATGAGGTGGGCTACCTCTCTTTGCATGGGAGAACTGTAAGACGTCTGGGGATGGGCACTCGGAGACACCTGACCCCTCGGCTAGAGGGAGCAGGGACCCTCAGCGCTGGAGCCAGAGGAGGCTTCAACTCCTGTCCATGTCCCTGTGGATGTGGCAGCTCCAAGAGCCAAGCCCTGGGCAGGCAGAAGGGACACCACTGGTCTCACCCCTCCTCCTTCACAGGTGTGACACGGGACAGAAATCCCCATGGGCTGCCTGCAGGCCCTGGGGCCTCCCTGCAGAAGCCACTGCTCTTCCCTTCAGGTCCATCATCCTGACAGCTGTCCTCAAGGAGGCCTTGAAACCAAGATCCCAGCACAGCAGAGTGCCAGGGACACATACACCACATCCTGGCGAGTCTCAGCCTCCTCCAGTCTTCCTCGATGAAGGCTGGGGACGTGGCCATGCTCTCCCCCTCCCTTTCCTTTGTTCGATCCTTCAGGCTCTGACTCAGAAAGTTTTCCTCACACAACAGCTACACTGGCTTTAGAGAGATGCAATTAAGATGAAACCCACCTATTTAAAGTGGCTCCTCTCCCAGCACCGCTCTAATGTCACCTTTGATCACGGAAACCAGCCCAGCTCCCAGATTGGCAGGGATGCGTCCCTACATTTTCTCCCTTTCCCTCTCGCTCCATTCAGACAAAACTGGTTTCTTTCTTCCTGCTGGTGCTCGGAGGATTTTGCAGAGCAAAGAACGTGTCATTTTTGCATTGACCTGCGGGGAAAACAGAGCCAAACACCCCGGCTGTGGCCCATGAGGGTTGGAGAGATCACATAGGTGATGCTGTGTGTTGGGCTCAGGCAGGCTTGGTGCGTGCCCGGTGCTGCCCTGTGGCTGTGCTGCAAATGAGGACGGGCTGCAGCAGGGCAGGGACCCCTGTGCTAACGCATCTGAAAGGAAACACCCTGAATTTACTGAGGGCCCAGGCAGGCCCTGCTCTCACATGCATACAGGAGCTGCTGGATCCATACCCTCTTCTCAGCAGTCCCCGTCTCCCCACACACATTTGATTGTCAGGCATTGAAACCCCAAATCTCCTCACTGTTAAATGCATCCATCAGGTTGCGTTTTCTATTAGACTGGAGGCTTCCTGGTTGTCAGCGCTTCCACCCACACAGGCAGCTCTCTCCTGAACTCCGACTTGCCACCTCCAGACCTCCCTGTGTCACATTTTCTTTGTAAATGGAGAGCAAATACATGTATATCCCCCTGCTCTCCCAGGGAGACGGCAGAGCAATTTATAGGGTTCCCTGGGTGGACAGGCTTCTTCATCTGAACTCTTACTTCAATCTATTTTGTTCTGATCTGCAAAAGAGGTGTCTCCTCCCGCAGGTGGAGAGAAGAGCAAGAAGCTGTCCTGTTACACAACACCAATGATTTGCAGTTTGTCACCAGCCCAGGGCCAGGTACACTCTCTACTGCCATGGCAGGGTAACACTTTCCTCTAATAATTGGAAGCAGAAGTTGTCATGCCAAAAGTCTCAGCACCGACATTACAGGTTTCTTCTGATCTCTCCAAAGGTCTTGGATTTAGCAGCTTCTGCAGGTTTCTGAGCACAGAGCAGGTTGCTGCCCTACCTAAGTGACAGCCTCTGGTCGGGGGTCTGGGTCCCAGACAGAGTTGGTGTTGTTATAAGGCAAGCAAGAGTTAATCTGTATATGTGTAAATGTGGACACAGCTGAGGTATGTTCTTTGCCTGGGAATGCGCTGACCATCCTTGAGTCTGTCAGGAGTGGATAGTGAAGGAATTTCTAATCTCAATGTTGCCTCAAATCTGTCCTTCAAGACAGGAGTATCCCGAAGCATGAGTGAACTAGTTCTGTGGTTAATTGGTTTGTTTGGAATAGTCAGCCAAAAGCATGGTTAAACTGTATCCTTAACCGAACTATCCTCATTACAATGCTAAAAATCATACCCATAGGTCAAGAAGACCCCAGCCCCAGTCAGACTCCCACCCCCGAGCACGTATAGTATGTAGCAATGGTTGTGTAACCACATGTACATCAACTGGCCGACCAGTGCAAGGGGGGCTGAGTTAAGGTAGTGGCTATAGATAAGAATGTGTATAAGAAACACCATGTAAAGTCCCACGGGGTGCTAGCCTTGTGGCTCTGCCAGCTAGCACCCAAACTTGTGCAACTTTGTAATAAATTGGTATCTCGTCCCTGTGTGTGAAATTGGCTTATTGCACACCAGGGAAGGAATCCGTTTCAGAATGTGTATAAGAAACACCATGTAAAGTCCCACGGGGTGCTAGCCTTGTGGCTCTGCCAGCTAGCACCCAAACTGTGCAACTTTGTAATAAATTGGTATCTCGTCCCTGTGTGTGAAATTGGCTTATTGCACACCAGGGAAGGAATCCGTTTTTTTGGGACAACAGTTTTCTGGCAACCCAGATGGGAGCGCCGTAAGACTTTGCCTGGATCAACTTGCTGAGTCCAGCAGGGAGCTGTGGACCAACTAGACTCCAGTGCGTACTGACCTCTTTTTCGGGGACTCTATGGGGCCACCTCCCCTGCTGGAGCAGTAAGTGACACAAAGGCACAACAATTAAATCGAGATATCAGTTAGCAGGATAGCAAGGAGATAAGAGGATTTGGTTTATTAGTATTGTTGGTATTGGATAATTTTGATAAAAGAGCCAGCATATGGTATTGGTATTTGGTTTGGTAGAACTGATAATAACGTACACGTAGACACCTGGGTGCTGAGCGTATGAGGTCCTAAGTAAAGGACTTCAATGACAATATGGGGACCAGTCCTTCCTCTGAGGTCTCTCCTTTGTGCAACTTTGTAATAAATTGGTATCTCGTCCCTGTGTGTGAAATTGGCTTATTGCACACCAGGGAAGGAATCCGTTTTTTTGGGACAACAGTTTTCTGGCAACCCAGATGGGAGCGCCGTAAGACTTTGCCTGGATCAACTTGCTGAGTCCAGCAGGGAGCTGTGGACCAACTAGACTCCAGTGCGTACTGACCTCTTTTTCGGGGACTCTATGGGGCCACCTCCCCTGCTGGAGCAGTAAGTGACACAAAGGCACAACAATTAAATCGAGATATCAGTTAGCAGGATAGCAAGGAGATAAGAGGATTTGGTTTATTAGTATTGTTGGTATTGGATAATTTTGATAAAAGAGCCAGCATATGGTATTGGTATTTGGTTTGGTAGAACTGATAATAACGTACACGTAGACACCTGGGTGCTGAGCGTATGAGGTCCTAAGTAAAGGACTTCAATGACAATATGGGGACCAGTCCTTCCTCTGAGGTCTCTCCTTGCTCTCCTTTAGGGTACATCCTTAAAAGTTGGGGTAAATTTGGCAGAGATCCCCTAATAAAGAAAAAATTAAAATGCTGTTGCATGCAGTGGTGGCTAATGTATAAATTGGAAGATGGAGAAAAAAGGGCCAGCTATGGGAACTGTGGGGTATAACACTATACTACAGCTGATGCTATTTTGTCATAGGACAGAAAAATGGGATGGGGTCCCATATGCAGATTTGTTTTTTGCCTTACAAAATGATTATGACACTAGAAAGAAATGTAAATTAATAGAAACTGATTCAGGAGCCATAATGTCATCGTCTGAAAATGAAAAGGCCAAGAACGAAAAGAGATGTTGTTCCGCATGTAGTATTGGTAAAAAGTGCTTAAAACAGAATAATGAGGAGGAGGACGTGCGATTGTTGGTAGATAGTGCTGTAGATGGAAGATGGGATGATGATGCTTCAAACACTAGTGGAGAAGTAGGAAATTGTCAAGCAATGGAATCGGAAGGATTTAGTCCAACTGCAGGGAGAACTAGGTCTCCACAAACCCCAGTTGTCCGAGCACTACAGAGGCAGGCTGTAAGGCCCATGGGAGCGCCTGTCTGGGTGCAAGTCCCCTTCTCTTACTCAGATTTAATGAACTGGAAGGAGTCTGCTGGGCCTTATAGGGAAAATCCAGAAAAGGTTTATAGAACTATGCAAATAATAATTTTAAATCATAATTCTGATTGGAAGGATATGCAAGTTCTCTTAAATATGTTGTTACTTCCTGAAGAAAAGCGTTTGGTTTTAGACAAGGCAAATGAGGAAAATAGAAGGGTAAATGTGAGGGAAGGTCCAGAAAGATTTATGCCCGAAGTAGAACCAAGGTGGGATCCCAACACTGAGGGAGCGTGTTTGATGACGAAACAATACCAGAAATTGATATTATCTGGAACACAACATGGAGTACCAAGACCTAAAAATATTTCAAAATTGTATCAAGTAACTCAGGACTGAAGATCCATTGGCTTTCTATGAGAGATTATGCAAAACTGCTAGGAAATGGACTGATTTGAATCCAGAATTGGAAGAGAACAAAACTATGTTCAATATGTTATTTATCAGACAATTGGCCCCTGACATCTGAAAGAAATTACAGAAGGTTGATGGAGTTTCAGGAACATCCATATCCCAATTAATTGAAACAGCATACAAGGTATATAGTAATAGGGAGGAAGTAGAAGAAGAAAGCAAGCAAAGGGACAAGCAGAAGAACAGTAAGATGCAAGCAAGCTTTTTGGCAGCAGCTATAGTCCAAGCTACCAATCAAAGAGGAAGAGGTTGTGGGGCGAGTTGCGGAGAAAGGGGTCGCAGAAGGGGATATAGTCCCCAACCCACAATAACGATTAATGGGCCCCTAGGATCAAATCAGTGTGCGTATTGCCGATGAGAGGGACATTGGAAACAAGAGTGCCCAAAGTTGAACTGGCAGAACGGCTCCGCGCCAGTGCAGGTATTGGAAGCAGATTTGTTAATGATGGGAGCGCAAGATTCTGACTGATGGGAACAAGGGGTAAATATGCCAATCTCCCCAACCGAACCCCTGGTTCCAGTCAAGCTGGGGAATGAAGTTGTTAATTTTTTAGTGGGTACTGGAGGTACATACTCTGCTTTGAATTGTTGTAAGGGATCTTTAAGTAAATTTTCTATGCTAGTGATTTGGGAAAGCAAGATGTAAGGCCTTTTTTTCAACCAATTAAATTCAAAGTAGGAAATAAAGTTCTAACTCATGAATTTTTGTATATGCCAGAGTGCCCCCCCTACCTCTCATGGGATGGGATTTACTAAATAACTTAGGAGTGCAAATAACTTTTGATAAAAATAGAATCCATGTACATATCCCACCAGATAATGCTTGGTAGGCGCAAGTTTTTGTAAGGCCTTTTTTTCAACCAATTAAATTCAAAGTAGGAAATAAAGTTCTAACTCATGAATTTTTGTATATGCCAGAGTGCCCCCCCTACCTCTCATGGGATGGGATTTACTAAATAACTTAGGAGTGCAAATAACTTTTGATAAAAATAGAATCCATGTACATATCCCACCAGATAATGCTTGGTAGGCGCAAGTTTTTCTGTTACAGGAAGCTTCAAAAGAACAAGAACAACAGAAAGAACAAGTATCGGCAGAAGTTATGGATGCAGTAGTCCCCTTTGTATGGGCATTGGAGAAACTGGGGGGAGAGAAATCTGCTGA
>NW_010558123.1:0-1011 GCF_000687285.1 Phaethon lepturus | reverse complement strand
CTGAACCAGTGAAGGTAGAACTAAAACCAGGATCAAAACCAGTAAGACAAAAACAATACCCCATGGAGTTAGAAGCTTGGATTGGACTAGAACTGACAATTGATAATCAAGACTCTTTTAGAGCACGGAATGCTCTAAAAATTGGAGGGCCAATCAGAATATAATACTCCAATTTTATCAGTGAAAAAACCCTGCTCGCAGGAGTATCGTTTGTTCCAGGATTTGCAAGCCATCAGCCAAATTGTAATTGATGTGCATCCTGTAGTACCGAATCTATATGCCTTGTTGACCACAATGAATGATTCTAATGCTTATTTCACTCTTTTAGACCTGAAAGATGCCTTTTTTTTGCACCCCTTTAGAGGAAAACAGCCAGGAGATGTTTGCTTTTGAATGGGAGAGCCCTGTTATAAGATGAACAACATAGCTGTGCTGGACTGTGCTTCCCCAAGGATTTAAGAACAGTCCTGCCTCATTTGGTAACATATTTGCCAAGGAACTGGAGCAGTGGCAAGAGTCCTTTCCTCCCTCCACAGGTACATACAATTGAGAGCCATCATACCTTTGGATGTACCAGTACGTACCTGCAAGGCAGGGAATTTTGTGTATCTCTGAACTGGGAAGGATAAGCCTTTGACAGAAAGGTGGAAAGGACCATGCTTGGTACTCCTGATGACAAACATGGCAGTAAAGGTGAAAGGAGTGGATTCTTGGATACATTATAGGCAAGGCAAGAAAGCCCTGCAAAAGAGTGGACTTCTACTGAGATGGGACCTTTGAAGTTGAAATTTCAATGCACTTAAGGACCTTTGGGAAAATAAATATTGACGTAGACAGTAAATAAGGAGATAAGATAAGAATGGATAATTCTGAGTTGGGTCTACCATAACAATATAGTGTTGTTTTGAGATTATATATATACTTTCTATACTTCTATAAGAAATAAAGGTACTAAGGTACCTTTTTTTAATTTCTATACTTTTCTGTACTTTTTAAATTTTTTATTATTTA
>NW_010558122.1:58281-61709 GCF_000687285.1 Phaethon lepturus | reverse complement strand
ATTGTATAAAATTAAATTATTTGAACTCTTTGTTTGCTAGTTAAAAAAATGCAAAAGTAAAAATAAGTAACTACTACTCTTACATATACAATTGTATAAAATTAAATTATTTGAACTCTTTCTGTTTGCTAGTAAAAAAAATGGTGTTTTTTCCTAGTTCTACTGCTTAACGACTTAATGTATTTCCAGTTACACATGATGACTTTTAATGTAAGCAAAAATGTGGCCATGAATTTAGGTAATACTTAAAAGTAATTTTTTGGCAAAAATGCCAATTTAAAATAATAGGTCTAAAAATCTTCAAGCACTGAAAAAGAACTATACTAAATTTTCATTACTTAACAAGACCAATAAGGCCTACTAGTAAAATTCTAGGTAAGATTCAAACCACAATTTAACATCAAAGGATCTTATTTAGAAATACCTGAGAATCTTGGGTTTTATTGTGCATTTGGGCTGCTTGTTTCCACTGATTTATAAGCTGCACTAACATTTTTACTGCATTGTCAAGAAGCGTTGGATGGACGTCAGTCACTTCACGCACAATAAAATATACAAATCCTGAAAGAACATCTTCCCGCCAATCTGGAAAATCAAGCATTAATGCTTGGAGAGTATTGAAAGCCAAGGCACGAAGTTCTTCATCCATATGAATTGTCAGCCTGTTTAGAAAAAATAGCGGTATCATCACCCTAAATTGGCATACTCTTAACCAGCCTTTATAAATTAAAGTTTGGTGTTAACTCCTCCTTCTTTACCATAAAATGCAGTATACTTGCACATGGATGCATTTTCTGCACTGAATACATCTGACACTGGCTACTAACAGAATGTGCTATTACTATAGCAAAACAATGCAACACTTCACAAAACTTAGTATAAACAAATAATTTTCAAGAGATGGTCAGAGAGAAAGGCACATCTTTGCATGCATCTGAGCAACCACCTAAGAGCTCAGCAGGCAGGTACCCTGTGATGTACAGGTTATTTTCTTCAAATTAAACTTGAAAAGAGCAGAGTATTTTTGCAGATAAAGCAGCATTACTTTGGATATGAGAAAAAACTTGCAAAAAAACCAGTTTGCATATATACTTAAAAATATGTCTCAGGCCAGTATGGTAGAAGAAACTTATCCAGTACTGTATTCTTACTTAATACCTCATGTCTTTTATGTGATTTTTGACATTGAAGAAAAAGCGTTAGAAAAATCTTAATTCTCTCACATTATTACTTTTTAATATATATAACTCAACACATTATATGCAAATGAATTCATAATTTCAAAGCTAAAAGCTATCCTGTATTTCTGCACCAAGACCATTCTTGTATTAAAAATAAAAAAATTAAAAGAGGAAAATTTATCACTCTAGTAATATGTAAAGACTGTCTGCATGTACCACAACTACATATTCCCATTTAATGCTCAATTTACCCACCTGCAAACACCTGGCTGTCCAGTTGTTTCAACTACTTATCAGTACTGATAAGGCATATTCAATTTAAATTGAGATAAGAGATGGAAGAATATGGGTAGTGTTGGATCAAAAAAATGGAAAAAGGAAGCAGGATTAGTAGAGAACAAGAAAAAAAGTTTTCAGTAAGTGGCTGTCACATTTTGGTAATGTCAAACAAGAATGCCTTTATGATAATTTACAGTATTAGCATTAGGAAGAAAAAAAAAAAAGAAAGAAAAAAGGGGAAAAAGTATGATAGTAATAAAAAGATAAGACAAGTTCAAAAAACAAAGCAACAGAAATAAATTACTACTTTTCAAAAAAATTCTCTCTAAAAGTAAGTGCAAGATCTTCAGGATAAATTTACCTCCTGCTGCTCTGGCCAGTAACACTTGACCAACTGCAGAGGGTAGGCAGGAAGAGGAAGAACAGATTCTGTATGCAATGGACTCACACTACATAGTGCACTGACAAACTCTTATACACACAGCACTTAAAAAATGAACATCCACTAAGAGTAGAATTTCATTTCCCTTACCTTGCAAGCAATTCAATGAGGTCAGTCCTGCTCATGCCATCTGGAATCAGTCTTGGGATAGCAGCAATACAAGTTCTGAACAAATCTATCTTAGGTTTTCTCTCACCCCTACAAAACCAGTTTATAACCAACAAAACAACAGAAAATCTACTTAAGTACACCACAAATATCTTCAATTTCACGTCAAAACTAAAGAGCTAACAAAAATTTTTATCACACATTAATAAAATCAGCATTCATTTAATAGTCAAGTTAAAAAGCTAATAATTGTAATGCATTAATGATGGCATCTGCAACACGCCAGCATAAAAATAATATCTAACCATGACAGTGAAAAATATTTTAATTTGGTACATACGTAATCATGTCTTCAGGTTCTTTATTGGACATCTGCACACTAGTCATGCACATGGGCCTTCCAACTTCTTTGTCCAAATGCCTAAGAATGCTATCTAGCGCTTTTCTGACTTGAGGGTAGTATATGGACATTCCTGAAAAGCCAAAGAGTTCCGATCACCTCTTCCATTTGTCCTCATTTAATTGTCACATTTTTATTAAAATATTTGCCACTTATTCAGCTTAGGACAAATTTCTTCTTGTACAAAAGATGACATGAAACAGACACTTTTAAGCGTCAAAAGAACTGCATGTTAAAGGAGTAGTAGGAGGTATTATATGAAAGTAGACGCTTTTCAGAAAGAACACAAACAAGGAAGTAACCACTAGTTGCTTTTCTGTTTTCTCAATTCCGAGCATTTTAGTTCTAGTTTAAATTTTACATGTTGGGACAGTCCATCAGAGACAACTACCTCATCCACAGAAGATCAATAGAGTACAGGAATTAAAATTGTCTTACTCCAGTTGTTGGACATTCGGGATTTTCCAGAGCGATATCAAGGGAACAAAAATTGCCATGCTATTTACCACACTAATTGCACTCAGGTTTCTTTGTGCTAATTTGGCAGTGCAAAACACTTCAAAAAAAGCCATAGATTTGATCCCGGACACCAGATGGTCAATATTGCCTAGCAGCCCTCTCCAAAGAATCAAAGCAATTCCTTTAAAACAGACTACCATTAGATTCTTGCTAACAATTAAAATAAAGTAGAATAAATATTATTAAAAAGAAATAAAATTAAAAGAAATAAAGTTACACAAATATACTGCTTGGGAATAACTGAGAACATAAATGCACATATTGGAATGCCAATTTACAAAAGAATACAACATACCTATAACTTTTGCTTCCTCATCTGTCAACGTTTTATTAAGAAAAATTTTCTTCACACGCAAAGTATTTCCTGAGGGAAGAACAACTCCTGTTGTTGGCATTGGTGGTTCACCATCTTTCTGCTGCAAGCTATCTGCTATGACAAGGAAGACTCTGAGGCCAATATTCATCCTCTTCAACAGCAAAAAAGGGAAGAAAAGGGAAA
>NW_010558122.1:27303-58250 GCF_000687285.1 Phaethon lepturus | reverse complement strand
AAAGAGAAAACAAAAGACATTAGAACATTGAAGCAACACAGATGAGGCAAAACACAAATTGCATTTTTCTCCTCTTTTAAACAGACAGCAGTATGGCTCCAGTAGGGCAGGCATTATTTAAATGTTACATAATATGGTAAAGAAACTAACAAGAATAAAGTTGAAGCTTTCAGTGCCTCCTCACAACTCTGATTTCAGTTAACTGACTTGACACAGGCGAATAGACCAAATATTTTATAGTACAGAGCACTTAATATGAATCTCGAGAAAGACACACTGAAGACAGACATTGTTTAAACATCTCATCTGTTAGATTGGGTCTTGAACCATAAAAGCTAGGTACAGCTTCCCTGAAAAAAGGTTTTACAGTTATACTGTAACAAAATTTTACACATACTTACTGAAATTATTACTGAAATTAGTCTGAACTGTAGTACTGCTGCTAGTTTACTCACGGGAAATGAAACAGCAATTGTGCATGACTACAATTAATTCTTTAGTTTTAGCAGAACACCCCTTCAGATATTCATTAATCTTCTTTCATCCTGGATCAAAAATACTTAACCCATTTCCCCCCCAAAAAACCCCAATGTCCTGTTCTCGCTGCATGCAAGTAATGAGCTTTTTTTTACCTCTGGATTAATAGTGAAGGTTTTAGGCGATTTTCCAACACTAAGAAGATCAAATATTATTTCTTTCATTGCAAAATCCAAGCGTTCCTATAAAGGAAAATAGATTGATATGATCATCTTTTTTTTGTTAATTATGCATAGTTTAATTTCTTGTTTTTTCACAGGTCTATGTATCATGTCTTAAAAGTTTTAAAAACTAAAAATAAAAAGGTATTTCAAATATCCCTTTTTCCCTATTCTTATGACTTAAAGTTCTTTTTTAAATATAGTACAATTCAACAGAGTTCATCCCCTGATATGATTGAACCATTTCTCCTGAAAAAATTCCCAGACAATTCTGCTCACATCAAACACATTTCTACAAATGAGCTGGACTGTTTTAGACAACTAAAAACTAGTGATAAAAAGAGGAGCCCTAGAAAACAAATATAAACAGTGAAGGGTTGTGTGGCCTGCCTCATCCCTGTATGACCAGAAGCAGATCATCAGACCAGAAGCTGAAGCACAGACAAGCTACCTTAAGACAGGAAAACATGTCTCTAATCTACAAGGTTATAGATGAACGAGAGTTTATCTTGTGAGATCCTATCCTGCATTTTGGTATTAAGACAACGGAAGCATCTAAAAGAATATAAATCATAGTGCAATACTAACTACACACTACTGGATGCATTGCACTTTTTTTCTGATTAGAGAGCCTAGTCTCCAGGCTAAATATAAGTGGATATTACTGTTTGAATGCTTTGTCCCTTATAAAAATATTATAATGGCATATACTAATTGTGCTAGTGTGTTTTTACATATATACACACACATCACAGTGCAATACAAATGTAAATATTAATCGTCATAACGTCCATACACAACAGCTCTTGAAGTTTAATTAAAATAATGTGGCCACTAGTAGAAACAGAATGAGTCATTTCATTTGTTATACCTATTTGAGGAAATTCTATTCAAGATATGACCATTAATTTAGTGAAAATATTTTTAAAAACTAACCTTAAATTTACATTTCTTCAAAATAACGTTCATCCTGCTCTGATAGCTCTACCTAGATGTATTCTTACCTGAGCAATGAACTGAATAATCTTCACAAATATATTCAGAGGTGTGTCTCGTGGGACCACACTACGTGATCCTTTTGGAAAAAGTGCTGATACAATGCTCATGAGACGGCTACAAGAATTTAGAACAAAAAGAAATAAAAAAAAACTTTTAAAAATAACTTTGTATAATAGCATAGATGTTACAGTTCAAATCTGGAAGAGTGGGGGGGTTACTACTAAATAATACAGAAGCATATGACAGATAGGACCACCTACTATCACAGGCAACAGGATCACGGGTTCATTTATAAAGTGACCAAGATCCAGCTTTAAAATAGTTAGTAATACTCATGAGGAGGGGAAGATCTGAATGACTATTCCAAATACTCATGATGCTAATTTATAAAGAAAATATTTTAATTTACAGCCCATACTTCATGATGGCCACATCACATCCTATTTGTTCTGGTACCATTAGTGCCTCTTAACTTTAATACACTTCCTGCTTCTTGTCTCCCTGCCCTCTTCTATCCCCACATATCCCTACAAAGACAATTGTAGGCTCTATTTTTTCTCCTCATCAGATTAATCATGTTCTTTTGCTTTTCTCTATTAAGATGAAGTCTTTCTTCCCCTGTTTACCTGACTAGACTATCCCTGAGCTGGCTTCAAGATCTCTTGTGATAGTACTAGGGTGAAAAAGTCCCCACCGATCAACAGTTTAAAATCCTTTTCATAATGAACTTACCTTTGAGTTACAGTGTTGCTTTCACATTTTATTCTAATAACATAAACCCACAATAACCTATACAAAGATTCCAGTGCAACTCGGGACATTTTTGGATCTTTATTCTGTAAAATAAATGAAAAATACAGTTACTGTGGCCTGTGAGACACTCAAAAAATTCTATTATTACTCTCGACATTTGAGAATATTTTCAAATCTTTTAACAATGAAAACTGATGCGTTTAATACTAACTACAAGTTTTAATATGTCTTCATAAAAACAACCCTGTATTGCCAATACCACCTGAATATTTAACTAGTAATTCCAGATTATTTTACACATCTTTCACTCCAAGAGCAGAGAAGTAACTAAAAAGCAGACACTCCTCTTGAGATGAACACCAGGAGTTTATTGCTTCTAAGAACTTTTCTCAGAAAGCCATTGGTAACGAATACCTACTTTAGAACAAACTAACTTAAACTTTGCCTAAAACATTGGAGTAGCTGCTTTGAATCAGGCACAAAGTCTAAGTCCATCATTCAGCTTATGACAGCAGACAGTAGCAGGTGCAGGAGAAAAGAATGCAAAACAGGGCAGGCACACAAGGATGCTTCTCCGGGTGTGTGCTCCAGGCTTCACCCAACTTAGCCATTTCATGTGGGCTGTATTAGTGTTTACTCACTTCCAATGGGTTTTTACTTTAACAATTAAGCTAGCTTTTTCTTGAATTAATATAAAATCTTGTGGCATAATTCAGTTGAAATTATGCACTGTATGAAAAACAATTATTTTTTGTCTTAAAGCTGCTACCAGGAGTTTAGCTTTGCTCCTCCTACCTCTTAAACTGTGTAAAATATAAAGTAACTAACATTCTTCATACCAACTCCAGCAATCCCTTTCCAACTAGGGATTCTTGGTGTATTTATAAGCTTGAAGTGTCCCACAAGATTCTCGGAATTGGCCATAAGTATGAGTTTATGAACAGAATAAATGATTTCCAGTTGTCATCTTTTTAGGCATTCTCTAGGTATAAAAAAAAAAAAACCCAAACAAAAAGAACACAACAAAGAACCCCAAAACCACACCTTCCTCATCTCCAGTGAAGCCTCTCTATTTCAAGACATATCTGTATGATGACTCGAACCTAAATAATTTCACATTTTGCGACCTCTGCCACAAGCTAATGAGTCAGAACAGGAGAGTACTTTGTCCTCCCAGGGCAAGTGGAGTGCAATTTCACAAAGGGTGTAAGTGGATCTAAGGCCATACTGTTCAAAAAGAGATGGTCTCAGTCTTGGTCTCCTCCTCCACAATCTCACTGCTCCCACTGCATTGATTCTAGCAGTAAGAAAGTCCAACTCACACCACTAAATTGATCCAAACAATTTCATGGCCATGTCTGTGCAATCGATTACACAAAGGAGAGTAATTTGGATGGCTTTAACACGGGTGGGTCAGGACTATTGTTTTTGGCAGCAGCTTGCTTTAAGAAAGGCGAAAAGCCTACCACAAAATCACAGACGTAAAAGTGGTACTTCACAGACAAATAACATCCATGACTGTTTATCAGAATATTAGAGAGAATAGCGTAATCCAATCTACATCTGTGACAATGCTGTTCTACCCTCCCTTCACACTCAACAATGTGTTCCTGCCATCGCCTCTGAATGAGCACACCTGCAACTAGGCAGTGGGTAAATTTGGGAAGGTGATCTGGACAAAATCTAACCAGTAGAAAGTTACACCTGTCCCTGGTTAGTGTTCAGGCAGGTAACTGTCCTGCTGTCCAGTTAACCTACCAGCAGTGCTACTGTGAGGAAGAAGCAAACTCTCATAATTGTACTGAGAGGGTGAGACTGTGATAGCTTTGCTTTCACTTAACTTAAACAGCAAAAACCCATGGTACTATTACTCATCATATTTGATCTACATGCCAACAGTTCTTCATGTTTAAAGCAGGCTAGTGAATTCATTGGTACATGCATTATCAAAGCCTATCTGAAATGTGGTGTCCAGAACTAAGTAACACTTCAATTTTCTTATTTCTGACGTTCCAAAGTGGAGCTTAATTTACAAGTCCAAAAGAAAACAAAAAAATTACTGTTGGCTTTCAATCATCTAATCAAAAATATGGTTTAGATAGCAGATATTTTACAATGTGTTAACAACTTTCCATCTACAAGGAGGTTTGTCATCCAATATAGCTACTTCTGATTAGTTATGACAAAGTTTGCTTCTTTGTAAAAAAGAATGTATAAGGAGGCATTCACCTTTTAAAAAGGGTTACAAAATAAATACAGCAATACTTGCAATTTCTTAAGCACTGAAAATTTTCCTTATTTCTTCCTATAACTAGTGACTAAACAAATATTCTAGAAGAAAACGGCTTTTTGGGTCTAATTAATGGCACACTTCTTGTATACTCAGTATCAATATGTCAGTATTTCCTTTCCTTTTTGAGATTACTGCAACTAGAATACAGTATATATGGCTACACAGTTCACCAACCTGGCTGAATTTCAGCCTTTTTAGCTGATGCCTGTCAGATTTTAAAGCACTCTCTCTGGGGTTTTTTCAAACATAGTTTTGTTTAAAGTCCTAAACTTTTAACATAAATTCTATCAGCAGACTATGGAATAAGCTGTCAAGACCTGTATCTCTGTCACAAAACAAAAAAGTAAGAGCAAATCTACAGTGGTCTTACATGACACATTAAGACGAATCAATAAAACATAGCTCAATGAAAGCAAGAAACAAAATAGCATTTTTCCCATGTTAGTCAAATGTAGTCACTTACTGAAGTGACTTACTTTTTAACACTGGTGTTAAACTTTTCTTCTGTTCTGAACTAAAACAATTTCTACTTTTTAAAACCTGCAAAACCAACAGTGTAAAAGTCTTTCAAGTTAGTGCACTGCAAGTTGTTATAGTAAATCAGTTTCACATTTTTTTATTGTGAAAATGTTTTCAGGTTTGTTTGCATGCAAGACATTTTTTGAAATGAATTAACAGAAAAAAACATACATCCAAATAGGTAGTTTACTTCCAGTGGAAACATGCACCGCTGTTCAGGGAAACCAGCTGTGCTATTGATACTCAATCTCACAAAGCCACATTTCCACCCCCAAGGAAAAACTGATATTAGATAATTTTCTGATCTTTCTCCTTTACGCCCTGGCAAGAAAAAAAATCTTTGAAACATTAGCTATTCTTAGTCCTGTTGCTTCTTAAGAGTACTAACATCTATTCTACAAAGAAAGGAAAGCACAAAATACAACAATTAACATAAAAACCAAAACGAAGTATTTACATGAGACAAAGCAACGTTTCACTGAGTTGTAACAACATATTAACTCACCTGCAGTGTTTCTATTTGTTTTCTGATACTGTTGTTAGATGGCATCTAAATAAAGCAATGTGAGACAGCAAAACATAACAAACATGAGAATGGAAGGCACATGCATGTTAGATGAAAAAAAAGCACAAAAACAACAGACAGCTGTCTAGTAAGGTCTCTATTCAGTAGAAATACAGGTTTTGCTATACTGGCAGAAAGCGTTCCTCCAACTTTCAAGGTTTTGTGGTAACAGACACTAAGGTTAAACTGTGAAAAAAAATTATTCTTTTCCACCCAACAGTGGTCCAGAATGATAGACACTTTGCTCTCCCATTTCAGCAGCTTTCTTAAAGGTTCCTTCCTCTCCCCAGAAGAGGTGGTAAGGATAGCACAATAACTCGGCTTCATCCAAGAATCTATCAGCTTTCTCACAAACCTGCTACAATTAGTCTATGCAAAATAGTAGTCAAAAAAGTAAGCAAAACATTGTACAACACTGACCCAGCGTTGCTTATTTCTGTCACCAAAGTGTGACCCCATGGTGTTCATTGCTAGGTAAGAGCTCGCACCAGGGAATAAAGTGAGTGCCATGAATCCATGAGCTACGTTACCTCTTGGAGACTTGCTAATGGGCCTGTACTCTTCATGGAATATCCCTGCGACAGAGTCTAAGTGGTGGTGTTATTTCAACCGTTAATTTGTTAATTTTAACTAATATAATAGGGGCAGATGAACCTTTTCAGTACTGTAAAGAATCTCCCAGTAACTCTCAAAATTACTGTGTTAAATAACAAAGACAAGAGAGACAATGGATTTGGAATCCTTATTGCATTTTACATATTTAGGAAACGGCAAGTAAAATAACTTTAGTCATTAGGAAATCAGGAAATAAAATGGGGAAGGGGAACTCTAGAAGACTAAACTGCTGTGAAGTTCAGATTTATAAATTAATGAGATTACTTATTATAGAGGGCATGCATTTAATTAGCTTCAGAAACAAAGGAATACATTAATTCATAAGACACATGAGGACAATGGGGGTGTATTTTTCAAGATTAAACTCAACAAAGTTTCTGAAGAAGGTAGGCACCTAAAAAACCAATAGTATTTGGTAGGCCAAACTAAACCAAGCCACAAAATATTCTAAATAACTCATTGATGGCACAACATCATAACACGGTAAATTCTGATTGCAGAAATTCGTATGTAGAATTTCTGCTGAATAGAGCCTTACAGTAAACGTGTTAAGCTGTTAGTGGTTAACAAAACTAAGTAAAATTGAAAATGCATGCTCAGCAACTACCAGTTAAACTCACTGGCATTTACAGTTTTAATACATCCATTATCAGCAATGGACATTATGCCAGAAAAATGCAACTCCTAGATTGTAAGAATTTTTTTAAAAGCTTTAAAAACAAAAGCAAAAGCAGCCTCCATAAGCAAAATAAACAACAAAACAAAAAGGTAAATATTGCAAAAAGAACTGCAATGTTAGATGAAAAATATACAAAAACCCAACAAGCAACAGGAAAGTGTGAAAGATGTCATGAAAATAAAATGACCCTTAAAATACAATGCAAGCAGCTAAACCTGTTTCCTTTTGACTTCATGCTGGTTTATGTATTTGATTAATAAGCTTCAGAATTGTCAGTCATACCTAACCAGAATGAATATTGTGAAGGCGGATCAAAGAATTTATTAAAATTACCAAAATCAATACATTAGGCAAAATCATGAACTATGTTAATCACAATTAAGGAAGGAACACGTACAACAATTAATGCTACAAGAAAGTCCTAAAACAAATCCCTAATTTCTAAGTATCTTGATCTCTTTATCAACCAACTCATGTTTACAATGCTATCGACTGAAGCCATGAGTTAAAGGGACACTGTAATTTTTATTTGGAAAAATATATATCACAGGCTGTAAATATAATCTCTTTTCTGGACACCCAATTAGTTTTCTATTCCTTCAACAAGTGAACAAGAGAAATTTTGCACTTACTATACATTCTACTTAGAGGAGTAGACAAACCACTTACTTTCTCACATTTAATCTGCACATGAAGCATTACAGTTTGTACTTTCTCTGACATAAATAGCATTTATTAGCAGATACTTATCCTGCAGATTTGATTCTATAAAACTGACAGTCCCCAAGGGGGCCACATCTATTTCCAGCATTACACAGCATCACAAAAACTTAGTAATAAGTTTAATACTAATGGAGACTTAAGACATTTAATTTTTGAAAATAAATATTTCACAGTGTCCTTTTAAACAGCCAAATATGCATTGTTTATTTGGCAATGAGAATACTGAGAACATATTGGAATAAATGCTATCGATTTGCAATAGTTCCTGAATTGAAAAGGATTCTTACCTTTAGATGTGACAAACAGTTCTGCAGGAAAACGTGCCAGTTATTTAAAAAAAACTGTTTCTGACTGACACACAACAGGCAGGTGATCAATGGATACAAAGCCTATGAGTAGGGGGGAAAAAGAATTGATCAAATTGCTCTTTGCAGACCTCACAAGTCTTCTACATTGAGAGTGAGACACACAGTTGGTTCTTGTCTCTCACTCTCACAGTTTTAGCACTGCAGGGCAGTCTTTCCCCTGCACTAGGACATGGATGCCAGGCACGGTGTCCTGGGTATAACCTATGCACTGTAAGAGCTCATGGTGTAACGACCAGGGCAGTGGGACCAGGGTGAAGCTCATCCTCTAGCGAGGCCTGATCTCAAACAAAGACTGAGCGCGCATCTCACCCTTCGCACAATATTCGCTCCTTCCCTGCAACAACATGATTCAATTCATGGGGTCCTACATACTGAGAGAGGGAGATGCCTCCAAGAAGAATACTCAGGAAAAAACATCATCAACTCAGTAAAAACTGAGGCAGACTTTAGGTTGTCAGAAATGTTACTTCTACTCAAGGTCTACTTCTTGTAGGGAATGAAGCACAATTTAATAAAGTCTGTGAATATGCAGACTAGCACGACTTTGCTTTGCTTTAGTAACATAAGATTTGTTTAAATACCACATACTTTAATAGAATCTATAACAGTGATTAATACCAAATCTGACTGCAGATTATCTTGTTATGGAGCAAAATTAAACAATATGGATGAGTAGGTAAATTGTAATCTTGATGTAACAATGTTTCTGACTTCATAAATAAAATTACATTGTGAATACTAACATCAACTACCTTATGCTATTCTTACATAAGGAGATTAACCATGTACAATGACATATGGTTTATATGCTCAGAATACCAGAAAGTAAAGCTCATCCCTAACATGTAAGCAAGAATAAGTCTAAATTCACTTGCATTTACTGAATATGGTAATTTTAATGCAAAATCTAACTCTCCATTTCCAGCAAAGTGAAGTGAATCAACTTGAAACATGGCTGTCATGGTCATCAAGAATTACCAAATACTGCATTAATAAGGGATTTAAATCCTTGCTAAGATGCAGTTATAGGGGAAAAGCTAAGATGCAGTCTTAGAGGAAAAAAGCCCCATAGATATTTACGTCTGAAAGAGGTAATAAAAAATATTGGAAAAAGAAAAACAAAGTGTATGAGCAGAGGGAAAAACAGGCAGAGCAGGGCTATTAACAGGCTGTTAATTTTGCTGGAAAACATCATCTGACACTTCCATCTTTTAATTAATCATAATTCAAATACACAGACTCCCTGAATGCAAGATCTTTTTAGAACAGACATTACGTTAAACAACTCTGTGCTAAAACCCACTAAAATAATCAAAACCAAGCGTTGATTTCAACGTTGATTACGCTTCACAAGTGAGGTAACAGAGCACGTATCTTGCACAAAGAAACAAATCAAAATTACAGCAAATGCACATACACAGTGTGAATTTAATTATACTTGAACTGAGAAAATTTAAATTAATACAGCTGTTAGCTTTTCCTCATATAGCTAGCTTAAAAGTCTAAGATGAGCAAAATGGAGAAGTTGAAATATTTCTTTAAAATACCAGCGAATGCTTCTTTCTTGAACTCAATTCAAACGTAGTCTGATAAAGCATCTCCACAAAATTTTTCAAACATGGCACATTCACTTCATTTTTAACAGCCTATTAAAAAAATACACACATAAAGAGGTTTAAAAGTTTATACAGAAGGCAATTTAAATACACATTAACATGTCCATGAATTCAAGAACATTCAAAAAGTTAAATCTCACATTAGGTAAGTATTTGAGTGTATCAGAAATATAAACAGAAGCATAAGAAATCATGTCATACACTACAACCATACAGTTAAAAAAAAAAAAAAGAACCAACCAAACCCAAAAACCCATTAAAAAAACCCCCACTATTTTAATAATGTATCCCATATTCCCTACTTAAAGAAGAAAAAGGTTTTGCCACCACTAACAAAACTACACTGAAACTCTTTATAAGCATAATTTCATATGTTTAAAAAAATAATACCCGTATCTTTTTCACTGTGCCCCTCTTTAATGCTCCCCTTTTCTTTTATGTCCTTCAGTTCTGAAAACTAAAAACTTAGTAAATGATACGCAGAATTACCAGCCAACCAACTATGTAAGTTGCCTTTATTCAGCTTTCAGAATTAGTGAAACAGATACATGGAGCCCTATACCACTGTTACCCACTCTGTCCTCACATACAGAACAGTCTTCCTTCCACAAACCAGGCAACTACCTTCTTTATCAAAATGTCTGCAAGTCTCTTACTTACAGGGAGCTTATAGGAAAGATGGGGACAGACTTTTTAGCAGGGCCTGTTGTGATAGGACAAGGGCTAATGGTTTTAAACTAAAAGAGGACAGATTTTGACTAGACATAACTAAGAAATTTTTCACAATGAGGGTGGTGAAACACTGGAAACACAGGTTGTCCAGAGAGGTGGCAGAAGCCCCATCCCTGGAGAACATTCAAGGTCAGGTGGAAGGAGGCTCTGAGAGACCTGATCTAGTTGAAGATGTCCCTACTCATTGCAGGGGGGTTGGACTAGATGACCTTTAAAGGTCCCTTCCAACCCAAAGATTCTGTGATTCTATGATTTCTTTCTGGATCCCTGTTATGATCCTTTTAAACATTATTCTCAGCCTACTGTTTTATACTGTGTTTCTGCTTTATTTATCAAATAGGTGGGTGGGGGTAGGGTGTTGGGTTTCCTGGAAGAGATCCTCTATACTAATAATTTCCCTCTAAATATAAGGTATTTTTTCATTAGTTTTTATTATTCAAAGTTATTAGAAGGTATGTCATGTCCACCTTGCTAAGAAAATATTCATGATGGGGCAGCATAAAAGAATATTGTATAAACTCTTTTTGTAATGTGTACAAATCCAAAAAGAAAGAACTGAGAAAGTAGTTATGTTTTAAATCACTTCCTACCTATTGCCAAATTATTAATCTTTTGCTATTCTTAAACTGTAAGTTGATCAGTGCCCTGTTAGCTCTACATGAGAAATTAGTCAGTTGTTGCCAGCACCACAACTTTTTGCTTTGGGATATAATCTTGGGCTTACAGATCAACCTTAATTTCCCTGCTGTAAAACATGCTGTCATCTCTTATACCTGCAGGGTCCAAATCAGATCATTCTTAAAAATGCCTGAATGACTAAGCACGAGAACGACAGTAAAGAAGCCACAGTGCCAAAACCCAACAGCTTCCTCACTTAAGCAGGATACAGAAAAATCTAGATTCAGTACCTTCAACTGCTTCAAAAAGATTCAGACTTGCATCTCACATCTTCCAAGAGAATGACTAACCCTCTCAACAGCATCTCAATCTGGGATGGGGCTCTCCATTTCTATTTAAGAAGCTCCATTTGTATGGAACGATTAGAGACTCAATGAGTCAGAAGGAAGGATCAAGCCTCCCTCACCAACAGTTTAAAGCGCTGATTCAGGCTATGCTTGGAGGAAGCGATCCACAAAACACTACGTGTGCTCTGCACAGCCGGTGCGTGTGCCTCCACGGTTGCTACCAGATAGTCTTAATTCTCAAATGCTGCTTCTGCCTCATTATCGTATGTGGCATTTTTACTATATTTAAATTATGATTTTGCAAACTAAATATTTGTGTTTACGTAAGTACTTTCACTATGCACCCTACCTCCAACTGCTAAGTAGCTACAGAGTTCAAAACAACAAACGTGTTCACTTTTAACAGGACAAGAAATTCTTCTCTAGAAGAGTGTAAGTATGCCCAGGTAAAATCAAGACTTCAGTCAATAAGCAGCTACTACTAACACCACCTCTTTGTGGTCATGCCTTAAGAAGAAAGACTGTCTCCTAATTTTTAAAAAAAAACAAAACAAACAAGGCTGAGACCAGGGAAGGGAGAGAAGCATTTCCCAGCAGCTCAAGGCAAGGCAGACCGTTTGAAAGAGGACACAGAATTCAGAGATTTATCTTTCTTCTCCTATAGGCTTGTTTAGATGGGATCTCCAACCAACATGCTAATCTTTGTACATCTCATTCTACAAAACGGGATCTACACATCCCAGTTCTCCATATATAGCAAGATATGCCCCTATGGAGCCACGACCTGCCATTTTTTGGGACAGTGTGATGAACATACTGTGGCCTTGCATTTGCTAATACAACTATCATTTTAGATAACAATCACAGCAAGTATCCATCTTACTACAATGAAACTTTCTGAGCTTGTGGTAAATGGTCAACTTGAGGTATACTGAGCTGCCGTAACTTCTTGTTGACCCGTTGACCAAGCTTTATACAACCAAGCAAAGCGGCCTGGGATGAAGGGGGAGAACCTGCCTTGACCAAAAGCATTCTCACAAGCAGCATTACAGGTACTGTACATCCAGCATGTGATGATATCAAGATTTTTTCCTTGTTCACGGATGCTGAGTAAAATTTCTGGCTTTAGACTGAAAACACATATGGGAGATGATTGACTGCTCTTCCACTTGAAGTATTACACCAAGTGGACACTCACCTCCACAAACAATTTTTATTTAATTAGCCAAAACCTACATTCTTCCTTCTTGCACAGAGGTTTGCACTCCCCCTGTCGGACTGTAAAAATGTTACATATCTCAGTTTATCCTAGAAAGAACTTAACAGGTTTCAGCCAATAAAGAAAAGTCAATGAGACCCTTGAGTGACAAAAATATTAAACCAAGGAAATGTCAAATTTTTAGCGCAAGTATAAGATTACACAGTGCTCTGGTGATGAAAGGGTCTAGAAAACAGACAGTTTCAAAAAGTTCTGAAAAGAGATTGGAAACTAGTTAATACACAAATCACACTGACACATTTCCCTTTAAAAGATTATGCAGGCACTTGTAATTTACTTAATAGTCTTTCTGAATCTGTAGAAATGTAATATTGTGAGGATTAATGGAAGCAATTTTAACAATTAGAGCCTAACTGAAAGAGAGGGGAATAGTGGGGGCAGGGGTGAAATAAATACTTACAGCAGCCACAGGGATGAGAATTTCCACAAACAAACCAGCAAGTGCATGTTTTATATCTTTATCTTTTACTTCCAGGAAATATTGAGCACATTCCTTAATAAGAAAGCATTAGAAAAATATTTAGAAAAAAGATGACAAATGTCACTATGCCGTAAGAGCCACTAGCAGTATCACATTAATTGCCAGTTTGAATTTAAAACATGCGATGTGTTTAAGTTAGTCTTACATTCCTTGACAGTATCAACTTTACAAGACATTAGAAACTTTAAAACCTGTTTCTCCAGCAATTAAAAGGAAATGGAAAGGAGACCATTTGTAACATCAGATAGCTATTTAGAAAGTACATAAAAAGTACTGAGAATATAAAGAGTACTCAGAATATCCGAGAATATAAAAATGCACATTTTTCCTCAGATTACTCTTAAATTTAAAAAAATAAATGCTTCTTTCTACTGAAATTAGTAGAAAATAATATTTTATTTTTATATAGCCATTTTCATTTTCAAGATGACTTTGATGCAAAGAAAATTTTAGAGAGAAATAAATAATCTGTATACAGGTTTGCACACTCCACTATACCAAACTGACAACTCTGGAAACAATCTAAAGCACCTATGTTTCAGGATGGAGATCAATGTCAATAGCTGTTAAATAGCTTTAATAAAATTTATGACCAAGATGCAATAACTTCAGTTACTGCAGAATGGGTGAGTTATTCATTAGGACAATTTTTAATCCACAATCAAGAGAAGCAAACAAAGAGACTTTAAGTCTCTCTGAAAATAACTGAAGTGTTTTTTAAACAAAACTGTTTCTTGCCATCTCAGCTGTTAAAAAAAAAAAGATATGTCAAGTAACTACTTTCCTTTAACCCTCTGCTTTCATAAAGAAAGAAAATAATTTGATTGCTACCCATTTTCATTTAGGCTTGAATAAATTCATATATTACAGGTTTGCCACATTACTGAGACAATCGAGAATGGGTTCTCATTATGCTAGGTACTCACGAACTGCAGAGAAACAAATGATTCGTATCTCTGAGAACTTACGAACTAAACAGAAAAGGATAAAGGACGGTGCACAAGCAGAGTGAGAGACTTATCACACCTAGCACCATTGTGGCTTCATGACTTAAAATTATGTTCATTTCGGTTTTCTGTAATATTAATTTACCTGCATGAACTGAAACGATGCTTCAAAGTCTTCCACGGGATACATCTTTACTCGAAAAAACTTCATTCCCATAATCAAACTGATGATACTTTGTACTACATGAGGACTCTGTTCTTTTTGTCGCAGTTCCTTTAATTCAGTGACAAACTTCTTCCTAACAGCTTGAAACCTGAACAAGGGATATAGATGGCCATTATCTGCATTCTCAGTTGGTTTTACATGATGTCTATAATTTTGAACTGATTTCTTTAGTCTGTTAATGATAACAGCACCTACAGTAAAAGATAACACAAGCAAGATAAACCCTGATACTTTAAAAAGTGCCTATGATGATCGGCACATTAGAATATACTCGTTAACTAAACAACAACCGTTGACTGATACCAGGCCTCCTTTCCCTGCACCTACAAGTTTACAACAAAGAAATTCAGGGTTGTACTAAAGATTATTTCTTGATTAGTTCAAATTTATTGCACTGGAACATGGGACAGACATGCCTGACTACACTTGACACTTAAGGGATTAGTTACTGGGGTCACTACTAAACACTGCTATATTAAATAGTCTTTAAGTCTAGAGTAATTTTTCCCCAAATGCAAGAAGAATCAGAGACTGAACCTACTTTGATTGAGCAAGAACCCCTGTCACTTCTGCATATAAATCTGCAATAATATGCACATTCCCAGTGTTGGTTCCTGAATACCTAAGGAGAAGAAAACAAATTTTGAAAAAAGAAAAAGAAGAAAAAAATAAAAAAAAGAGATGGTGTTAAATACAGTTTGTTCTTCTAAATCCCATGTGTGTTCTCTATTACAAACAGAATTTGTTCCATAGCGAGGTGGATTATTACCACAAAAACAATTAAAGTCAAGCATAAAAATGCATGGGTGGCATCTAAAGTGATGTAGTTTCATTGAGCAGCCATAAAAGACATATTCTGCATAGGAAGTTTACTATGGTTATCCAAACTCGGACTTCTCTTACTCTGGCTGGCTATGCAAATCATTCTGTATATTCTAAGCAAAATAAACTCAACATTATATTGACCACAGCTATGTTATTTCAAGATATGTTTTCAGTTTAAAGATACCAATCAGTGTTTGTTTACAGTATTATCACCATCATGTTACATGTGAGGCAAAGGAGAACAATCGCAACAACCCAGCACAGACTGGTAATACACAGAAAAATATTTTAAAGTACACAAGTGAAACTTACCCTTCCTTATGTTTAAAGTGCTTAAAAGCCAAGTTTAGAACTTCATGTACTAAAGGATCTGGCACTGGATGAACAGGTATCTGAAATGCAGATATCATTTCTATGTATGTAACTATGCATGAAAATATACACGCCTGTCTGTACTAAGTAATTCAACAGTACTGTGAGATGCCCTGTAGAAATCTCTCCCACTAGTGTCAAAGGGCACATCCTTTGTTGGCATATGATACCAAGTTAATTCTGCGATATATGAACATTTACACAATCTGTATTGATATTCTCTCCAATTATTTTGCATACTGGCTTTTAGGGATTAAATTTGTAATAAAATAAACAACGGTAATGCAAACACTGTGAATTTGCCATCAAAACATATCACACTAAGTTAACTATGCATCTTCCCACACTTTCTACTTTGTGTGGCGTTACTATTACAGATTTAACCTCAAAATGCAATTCATCTCAATATAAAGGAAGACAAAACCAAAAAATAAGAATGCAGAAGAGATGATCATCTCCATTTTAGACTTTCTGCAGATGAAAGCAGCCAAAACATAGAAAAATCTTCCTAGCAGTAAGAAACAATTTGGTGAGAAACCAAAACCAAGCATTGACTAGAAGACCCTTTTTTACTGAGGTTCTCTTTGATATCACCACTTTTCTCAGGTTTAAAAGAAAACATCTGCTTAAAAATCAAATGTATTCTTTAAAAATAGCACTATATATAATTATAAAGTCATAATATCTTTATAAATTTCAAAGAAATTTAGGTAGGGACTAAATATTACTGCTTAAGAGTGATTAAGATTTTCACTATAATACATTAGAAGAAAAGATTACTGTCTTGTCTTGTCTCTGCTAAGACAGTCGAGCACTTACTACCTGAGAATTTTATAGTTTTCTGCATCAAGAAAGCTATTTGTCCAAGAACTTCCAGTTACTGGAACTGGCTATTTACATGCACGTTCATATAACGAGTAATATGTAGCCATTTAAGCAAAAGATTTTTGTTCCTACATAGGTAATGTCTGTCACTCTCTCTATGGTTGCTCTGTGCATATTACAGGAAGGGCTGGATCATACCTTTTGCACCCTCTAAAACCAGTTTCTAAGAATTAGACAATGATAGGGCTCCCAGAAAGACAGAAAGATGCATGTAATGTGAATGTAAATATGTTTATTGATAAAAAGTCATCCTTTCTGTGCTTGCTTTGACTGCCTAATTGCAGATTCGCATCACAGACAGAACATAGAAACTCTCGTTTGGATAACTTTTAATACTAAATTGACCGAAGGATTCTCCTAAGTGATGTATCTACGTTTAGTGGACCACTGCAGGTCTTTAGTAGAGGAAAATATCCTTATCAGAAAAATACCTATCTTACTCAGAGTACAAGCATGAGAGGCTCACCAAGCATTAGAGGAGTCACCACCAACTCTCTTCAAGACCAAAACTTTGGCACCTCTCTTCCTGACATCTGAATCACTGGTAACATGTACTCTACTCAACAGAAAAACTAGTACCAGCTCAAAATACAGATGCTACCCACACAACCCTGCAATCCTAAACAATCTATTCTATTCCTCTTTCTCTTTCACGTTGATAGAAAGCTTAGGCAGGGAGAGAGCATGAACTAAAGATGTTCTGTAAAACACTAACACATAAGGAGTTTGATGGTTTTAATATTGTTCTCTGCAACTCTGTGCATGCAGTACAGGAATATCACTTTGGATGATTGGTCGGTGTCTCAGAGAAGGGTAGGCAGCTCTTTTGTTTTACTGTTTTCATTTTTCCCTGTGTCACAAACATGCTGTACACCACAAACAAATCTCCTACAAATTATTTGCAAACTAAACCATAGTCCTTGCTCTACTTTGTACGGAAAGCCGTTTAATTTTCATGTACCTACACATAAAAGACAAACTAGTTAAGTATTTGAAACGCGAAATTTCTTAAGTGTGCTTCGTGTTTCAAACCCTTTCTTACAGTAATGTTTTTTTCCTTTCAAAAAATGAGAAAAAAAGTGCTGCTACTTGATGCCAAATTCTATCCTCTTGTCCATACACCAATGCAAATTTTATATTAACAGAAATTGTGCATGACATCATCTAGCACTACACTACGAGGCCAAGCAAAATTACATACCCTTTCTAATTTTTTTAAAAAGAGACATTTTGATCTTGTCCTTCAATGATTTCGCATTGTATTTCAAAAATGTTTAAGCAGACAAAAGGTACTGAACATAAATAAAATATTATTTTTTACAGTCTTCCTTTTTGTGGTACATCAGCAGCTTTGACTTAGTGACATGTGAACTGAGATAATGCAGGCACGTAAAGAAAAGACAGGAGGCCAGAGGCTTTCTGCAGCTGAAAGTATAATTACAGCCTTGCATATGCTCACCATATATATGTTCCAGTTTTTAATATAAAAATTTAAAGGAGATTATCAAAACTGCCATTAAAAGCAAAAGATTAAAAGAAGTTTTCCAAAGCAAAAGAGCTTACCTGTTTTAGGACCTCTATTAAAACTAAACAAAAAATGAAATCTACAGCTAAGTCTCTCCTTTCAAGTAGATAATCTCTTTCACGTTGTTGGTCATCTCTAAAATAAGAAAATGAGAACACACGTATCATACACAAGACAACACAAATATTGCAGAGAAGTGGTATACAGGTCTTTCATGCAATCATTGTTGCACACATATATAAAATGGATGGTTAGACAGACTTTGGGGTTTGGTGCAGCATTGACATCTTTCCCCCTCCTGAAAGGGCCTGCCAACAATCAAAATAATTTAAAACCAGACAAACTAGCTTGGAATTACCAGCAACCAACTTCCTTCTGTACATCAACCCCAAAACCATTAAGTCATTTCATGCATATCATCTATGAAAGTTAAATACACTACCTCAAAGAAGCCCATGCTCTTTCTACACAGATTTAGGTAATAACAGATCCAAATACAAAATACTTGTTGAAAAAGTACAAAGCACACATTTTCTTACAGAAAAGCACACAAATATCAAACAGAATTTTGCAAGGAAAACTCTTACCCCTTCGATTTTGTGCTAGACCGAGGTCTATACTCATAAGATTCATCTTCTGTTCCATTTTGACGCCTGTACCAGTCAAACAAGGTGCGTAATAAGGAGGGGAGACAGTGCTCTGCTACTGAGCTCATAGAGCTTATCAACTGAAAAAAAGTAGGAAACACAGTTTAGCATGATATAGCAACGTAAGAATCCTAGAGTTATAATCATTCTGAAAGTTGGGTTTTAATGTTAAAAACCATGTAACATAATTTTACAAAGTGGCAAGTTTATGTATCATTTTCACCCAGGACAATACTGTAAATATGACACACCAAGTCAATTATGATGATAAATTTAAGCATACGAAGTGTTCCAAAGCTCACGGGGATCACAGAATCCTAAATTTATACCAATAAACCATATAAAACCATTGAGAAAACAGCAGACATCTTAGGATGTCCCTGAATGTTGCCATATATATCCCTGAAGTATACGTACTTTTACAATAAAAATGACAGGTAAGAGGTAACCCTCCTAAACAAAGAAAGTATGTAACCTTCAAGAACATGCTTCTTTGGTTATTATACAAACAAAAATAAGAACCTTTTAGATATTCTATTCTACTTTTAATACATTTGACTGGTCTAGATCTCAAGGTATACTTATTTTCTGCATAACTCCCCTACCTATTGCTCTCTTTCAGAAAACCCATACACATAAATTATCCATGAAAACAGTGGCAACAGAAACCATTCTAGAAGGAAGACTTTAACATTGTATGAAACTTAAATTCTCTAGGCTTCCTTTAAGTTAAAGTTTAACAGAAGTCGATCAATGTCTGATCTTGGAGAGGAGAAGAATGACTGGAGGAGGACAGCATAAAGCAGCTATAAACTCCTTGTCAGGAGGCAGCAGGGAGCAAGCCCATCCGCTAAACACTGCCTGGAAAAGGAGAGTTACCACGTTGCCCACTGATGCCATGTAGTACTTACCTTTTGCATCTTTTAAATAAGAGGATAAGAAGCCATCCTCATGCTATAACTTATCTATTATTCACTAATCTGATAACCAAGATAACATCAATTCCATTATTTCTTTGTCCTCTTTGAAGCATGGTTTTTCAAGTTTGGGGAAGGGATGGGGGGAAGTTAACCATATGGAAACCTCAGGAGGATCTCTTTCAACCATTTGAATATTTCACTCAGCTTGTTAACCCGTCAGCTATTCAAGTCACAAGAATTAAGCAGTATTCTTGACTCTCTGAAAAATTCTTTAATTATATAACCAAGTGAAGAAACTCCCTCAAAATAAGTAAAATCATATTCTTATTCTGTAAATTCACAAAATTTTAAATCCCAGTATACAGTACAAACTACATATATTCCAAATCTGAACAGGAACTAGGTTTCATTAAGAATTTTTAATGAGAATAATGAGGTAACTTTTTTCTTCTTATTATTGTCTGTGACTAGGACACTCACAAAAAGGGGATTCAATGGAAAAACTAGGCATGCCTGCTGCAGGAGGGGCACGCACGTTGAGCTAACTGCACAAAAACATGAAAGCAGTTATTGCAGGCAACACAAAACCATACGAAGCCTTTCTAACACAGAAGAGAGACAGATGTTAGAAATACTCTGCAGGTTTGCTATAATGCCTTGCATCTCAGAACAAAGGCTAAATTTTGAGAATACCTTCATTCTTATACTAACATATGTTGAAATCTTTATGACTTGCTTTGGAAACCAGGCATGTCGTAACCCTGTCCCTTGTGCATTGATATCCATACAAAGTAAATACTCCGTCAACCAATCAACATACATCAGACTTCTAGAAATGGACAGTAAAAACCAGCTCAGTTTTACCACTTTAAAGTTACGTTGTGATCTGAAACCACAGAATCACAGAATCAATTAAGGTTGAAAAAGACCTTTAAGATCAAGTCCAACCATCAACCCAACACCACCATGTCCCCTAAACCATGTCCCAAAGTGCAACGTCCACACGTTTTTTGAACACTTCCAGAGATGGTGACTCCACCACCTCCCTGGGCAGCCTGTTCCCATGTTTGACCACTCTCTCAGTAAAGAAATTTTCCTTAATATCCAATCTAAGCCTCCCCTGGTGCAACTTGAGGTCATTTGCTCTCATCCTATCACTAGTTACTTGGGAGAAGAAACCAACACCCACCTCACCACAACCCCCTTTCAGGTAGTTGTAGAGAGCGATAAGGTCTCCCCTCAGCCTCCTCTTCTCCAGACTGAGCAACCCCAGTTCCCTCAGCCGCTCCTCATAAGACTTGTGCTCCAGACCCTTCACCAACTTTGTTGCCCTTCTCTGGACACACTCCAGCAACTCAATGTCTTTCTTGTAGTGAGAGGCCGAAAACTGAACGGAGTATTCGAGGTGCGGCCTCACCAGTGCCAAGTACAGAGGGACAATCACTTCCCTAGTCCTGCTGGCCAAATGAAACAGTGTGTGATGAAAAGGAACACATACAAATTAAGACATTGCTCAAGAGAATTTTCTGATGTGGCAGAGGTCTGACAAACTTACTTGGAAAAGAAAATAGTGAAAACTGGTGAAGAGGGAGAGGAGAAGAGGAAAGAAAAACTGAGGAAATTTGAGACACTTGTGGGCTACTATTAGAACTATCATTTTTCAGTAAGAAGAAGATCAGAAAAGAGAACTCAAGACTCATTTCTGTTGGTAAAGCTTCGAAGAGATTTCATGTGCAAGAAATGCCTGCTGCTTGCATCAGCTTGGGGTACTCAAACATCTCTGTTGACCTCACTCCAGCCATGAGCAGAAAAAAAAAATTCAGAAAGCAGAACAAACCCTCCTCAGGAGTTACTAAACCGAAGGTATTAGACTGAGCATAAAATCATCAACGATCTATCACCAACGACAGCAATCCAAAACATTGCACAGAGCTATGTTCATACAGCAACCATACACACAACAGGACAGGAACAGATTAAGCGAATGCTTAAGTTACCCTGTGCTGTCAATGTAAAATGACCCTACAAAGCACCCCTCTGCCCTCCTTCTGAACTGATGGGTTTATTAAGGGGGGGGGGGGGGGGTGGGGAGGCAAGCAGCATTTTAAGCTTTACTAAACCTTTTCCTTAGGTTTTCCTGCAATTTTACACAGTATATCAATAATACTACCATTCATAAATGTTCCAGTAGTCAGGCAATTTGTATCGTCTTCCACAGAAACAGGCTGTATCACATGCATTTAAAAATTTGTCATTGGTAAAGTGCTAAACCCAGAAACTACTGGCGTTACAAAGCATTTTCCTCTTGAAATGAAAAAATCAGTTTTACATTACAATTACTTATTTCTTGCCAAGTTTTGCATCCTTAACATTCTAATGAAAAGGCACTGGAATTATCAGGAAAATTAAGATCTTTGCTCATATTACATAGCTGCTAAGCAGAACATGAGCTATTTCTTTTTATTTAAAATAATTACCATACTGCTTGGACACTAAATTCAAGATCATCTTATATAAAAATTACAAGAAAACCCCTTTATTTTAGCATTTTATTATGCCAAGGCTGAAAGCAGCAATCCAGACAAACGGAGATCCTATAATGCCCAAGAGCACAGGGCTGCATTAGTTGTCATGACGTACACTTATATTCCTGGGAATGAAACAGCAAAGTGTGTTCCTATCTTAAAGGCTGTAACACATTGCTAATTGCTGCACTTAACATACCTAACAGTACATTGAAAGACAAGGAGAGAGAGATGCAAAATTACAGTAAGATGCTTGAGCCCAAATTCCAGCTATGGCCAAAATCCTGATCCCAAAAACATTGCTCAAGTTGTGCCTAATCATGAACAAGCCTGAACCCCAGAGACACATCTGCTTTCAGTCACTGAGATGGACAAGATATGCTTCTGCATGATCATAAAGTTTTTGGTGTCTTCAGACAAGAGTAGGAAATTGCCAAGTATGATTCCCACAACAAATGAAAGAAGAAAAATAACCAGCTATTTCAGTTTCAAGCTGTACAAGCAAAAATAATTTTAAGAAATGCAACACATGCTCTATAAAAAAAATTCCTCTCCGGTAGCTTCTTGATGTGCTGGCAATGACAAAAGGAAAGCATTGATACTAAAATGCTGAAATTTTTAACAGTTTAGAAGTGTATAAACATAAAAATTTCCATCTCATTTTCCAAAGTTTCATCTCTTTTAGCTAAATTTAAATTTTTGTTCCAATTAAAACCCCAATGACAAATAAAAGAATTGTACTATTTGAAAATTAAACTTACTGAGCTGAGAGAATGAGTGTTAACCAGATACCTTCTTACTCCCAGAGTCCCTCTTGTGTTTCAAACATGCCCTTTTTCTTCAGCAAGTACAACAGTTAGTAGCTCAGACATCAGTGCAGCTAAAGGCCCTTTTTAGACGCAAATTCCTAACTCAGTAAAGATCTCTGGCTGAAGAAGGTTGGTCCAGCAACAGCTCTAGCTTCTCTGCTGGATGCTGTGGCTGTGCACTGTAGATCCTCCTCTCTCCCATACTTCACCAATCTCTTTTTACTCTGCAATCTTCTGCACTGCTGGAGAATTGATCTTAATACGGGTTTCATACACCCAGCAATGAACAGAGAGAAGCAATCCTAATTCCTTTTGCCAATATTCAAAATCCTCTATCAAAATTCACAATCCCTGTCACCACAAGAGAGCCATTCTGCTCTTAGTCTCTAAAGTAGTTATTCAGTACCATGAAAATTCAGATCTCGATGAACCCAAAGTAGATTATGAGTAACAAAAGAACAAAATAAGAACTCACACACATACATACGCATGCATATTTAAAAATAATTCACTTTGTGTGTAAAGTACTACATTTTCAGGAAAATGAGTTTATTTCTATATTTCAAGATTTCAAAAGTTATATGCTTAATTTTTTACTTTTTTTCACTCAGCATATTTTTGGAACCTATATGTAGTTTAATACATGACTACTAATGATTTATAAAGACCATCCTTAAACTGAGGAAAAATGTGGCAGTAGGATGGGGGGCTGGAGTTAGTAGAAAAACTAGTAAAATTACTGATTCACAGATATCCTTAGAAGATCCCTATCAGGGATATTATTAAGCTTTTGGTCAGCTTTACAACAAAATACTGTAGCTACCAAAGAATTTATGCCCTATCCCCCCTCACCCATTTTCCTTGCTTATGAGTAAGCTTTCATTTAGGAGATAATGGCCTTACAGCAGGTTAGATTAGAAAACATTAAAAGGCTATGTGAGGTTTTTGGTGGTGGTTTTGTTTTTGGTTTTTTTTTGAAAAGAAAATTATACGTCAAATATTACATGCTATTATTTGTTTCTATTTGGGAGGAGGAAAGAGAGATGCACAAATGGCTGCTATTTGAAAAGTTGGGGCATGTTCACAGATTTCACTTCAATGCCTAACACCTATATTCAAGGAGTAATGGAAAGCATGAGACAAAAATTCAGTTACAGAAGATATGGACAGAACACTAAACTTCATACAGTAAGATGCTAGTCAGTAACAGTTAAGAACAGGAACTGGCAATTAATGGGGCTTCGTCCGAATGCTGCCTCTCCATTGCAAGGAAGTAGTTCCAAAGGGACAAAAACATGCCTATACTATGAAAGAATTAGAAATACAGACAATAAACATGAATAAATTGAGCAGAGAGTTATTCCAGGTACAGCTCACTTACAGTAAGTGAAAGAGAATAGCCTCACAGTGCAACCTTATACTCAGCAAAGGACAAAGTAACATTTTGAATCTACTTATGCCTTCTGCCACAGAATTAAAAAGTCTTCATTAGAAGCCATGTTACAGAAATTAACACTATTTGCTTATAAAAGCAGAACCCCAAACACTGAAACACTAAATGACACAGGCTGAGATTACACAAAGCCTGTTAACAGGAATAGAAATAAATTAGGTCTTTTTGCCTCCTACCATATTTCAGCATCTTCCCTCCAGTGGCTTTCACTGCCACCTTCAGATAATTGATCTATTCCATTAGTTTCTTGCTATCATATTCTACAATGGAAAATAAAGTTTAACTGACATTCAAGGTCTAAGTCTTCTGACGCTGATTCAGATGTGGGTGTTTCAAGTCATTACAACAGTGGAGCCACTATTCTGCAAAAACAGAGGCCACCTTAATCCAACAAAAACTGCTTTCAACCACATGTCTCCTACCTGATCAAACTGAAGATCTTCACCTCTTTGAAGAGATCTGGACAAGAGCTTTTCCTTTAAAAAAAAAACCAAAAAACCCATGAATTTCACAATGCAATTGACTTATCAAAGATAGATTCCTTCTTTCTCAGTTATATTACAGAACAAAGAAATAACTCTTAATGTGAATATTTGCATTCTTTTTCAGCTAGACCCATTTCTGAAGATGTGAGGTGTACTCACAAAATTGAAGAACACAGATCTAAAATTAATTTGGTAGCTTAATAGTAATAACATTAAAACACTGCCAAACAGAAAATGTCAAACACCTCTCCCAAACAGGAGAGCCTACAGCAGTGTGCTCAAGAGAGAGCTGCCAGTGGGTGCCAAGTGTAAGTTAGAAGGAAAGCCATTCCCATCTGAATTAACAACCATATTCATGTTCATATAAGGCAGTTATTGTAAGCTACAAGAATGAATTTTAAAATGCCTTCACAAAGGCAGAGACAATTGTTCAATGCATTTCCAATATGTGCTTTCCCTGAACTGCAGTGAAAAATAGCTAGAAAACCTAGTCCGGGAAAAGGAGAATGTCAATAATAACTTGCTTTACATTTGAAAAAACTTTGTAAGGTACAGAAAAGATGCAATATTACTAGAATTTAATTATTGCAGTATTTCATTGCTACCAGTACCGTAAGACATAGTGCTCTCTTAAAAGCAAAATTAAATTATATTCCTGACAACGTAATTTAGTGAGAATTAAAAAATTAAGAAAACAAAACACTCATGCACTGTAATAGTAATCTAATAGTAATTCTTATTATGCACTGTGGGGAGTACCAAATTATACAGTTACAAGAAGTAGAGCTTTTATAGACTTTTGTTAGGGTATCCTGGAAAGTAAAAAAAGGGGAAGGGGTGGGGCAGGGCGGGAGACTAAGTCCCATGTACTGGCTCTGAGAGTCAATGATTTACAGTAAGCCAAGTTCCACGGTAACAGCTTCAAGGGCATACTACAAAGCAGTAAGATGTAGAAAGATGTGATGGGCATTTCTTGCTACTTAAAGAAATATTAAACTACTTTTCATTTTATTATAAATGAACGCAAACTGTTATCTTTAACAAGGAAAGTAGAAAAAGCACTCAAAGTAAGGAGTTAATAGCTCATATTAGATTGCAGGAAGCAAACAAAGAGCTTTTATGGAGCAAGTTAAGTCAAGCTGGAAGAGCTGTTAACTTGCCTTGGCCTGGGATTTAAAAGGAGGTGTCAGCAATACTGACAGCCAGCACTGCTCTCAACAGGTTGTGCCTCAGTTAAGACAAAATAACTGCTCAGTTAGTAAGAGACAACACCCATGCTGTCAGGCCGTTGACAAAAATTTTAAAAGTCAATATTGCTTAACATTTAACACTTGCAAGGCTGCAACAGACAGGCTGTATGTTAAACAGATACAAACTGGGATCGCATGTACCAAGTCCAAGATTCAAACTGGCAGCTTATTTTTGCTTGTCCAAATCGTAACCTTGAAAATACGAGACTATTTCTGGCATCTTCTGCTATGAGTGCAGCTGCATTTGGTGTTCAAAAGGACACAATCTCTGGCAACTATTACAGCCTCTGAAAACTTGAATTCAACACTGCCCAGGCAAAAAGCATTTGCCTACTCTGAAAGTATAACTTGAAATAATATACGTACAAATTCACAAGTCAGGCCATTTTCACTTTCTATAATCCAAAGCAAGCCACTTAGTTGTCCAAGAAAACACTGTCATTTATATACACTTTTAGTATGCCTAGATAAAAAATACTTAAAAAAAAGAAGGTGGTTTCAGGAAAATGCATTTAATATCCTGAAATAGTTCTGTTTGTTCATCAACTGATATATTAGCCGATGTTCTTTCACAGCGTATTCAAGGGGGGAAAGGTTTCAAGTACTGGCAAATAAACACTTTTTTGAATCTTACAAATTCATATAATTTTACGTGTTAAGTCTGTTCAAAATACTGTTATGAGAATTGACATTTTGCAGCAGATACTAAAAGCTCCAGAGAGCACTTGCAAACCAGAATGCCCTTTTAACTATATTTCCTCCCTCCCCTTTTTCTATAAGGAAACCATCTACTGTACGTAAATTCATGTTATCTGTACTATGCTTTTAGATAAACTGCACAAATAATTGTAATCTTGTCTATAAAGCAGAAACACAAGAAATGTCCCACCCTATATAAACATTGTATATTGATAAATAAACTGAAGGAAAATAACTAGAAAACTATTTCCCGAGAAGATGGATAAGTGACTTTCCTGTAAGAAGATGGTAAAAGTCAGGTTCCTTAAGTGTCCTTATGATACAATAACCCAACATGCCGTGTTTCCATCATAGTACTACAAAACTATTGCACAGGTGAACAAACACTGGGTTTATTACACCCATTGCATGTGTCTAGAACCAGAAACAGGTAAAGAAAAGAATGAAAACAAATCAAAGAGAAGTGAAATAATCTGTAAGTCTTTAGATGACGAGGTCAAAATCCATGCCAACAGATCGCAAACTATTTTTAAGATAGTTCTGAAAGTTTTCCTTCCCCCCCCCACATTCTATACTGAGACATTTCTGTACATCAAATGTTGATACAACTTTTAAGATTTTTCGTATCATAAAGAATGAAGACCTTAAAAGTTCATAATCCTATTATTTTTCCTCAGCATTAAAGATCTTAACTGCTAAAAGGTTCATAGTTCATGTAACACTGCCCAAACAAAAGTGACATAACCAAATAATACACTTTAACCCAGTCACAGGTTTATCAAGGCCTTTGAATTATTTGCATGGCTTTAAAATTTATGTTCTTTCAATCTCTTCTTCTAATTCTGCTTTGTCACGGCCCCAGTCGCCTCACGTGACTTACCAAAAAATCTATCCAACAGCATAAAGTAAAGGTCTGGAAACTTTCACTGAATTAATAATTTAAGATTTATTTTCTTGGCTTCCTGGTGTTGATAGAGAGAGATGGAAATAATAGGTCTACATTTATCTTTTACAACTGAAATAAAAAATAAAAAGCCACCACACTGTTGAATTAACCAAAGAGCAGTTTGCATTCATTGTGTAAAGCAGAAATGTCAACATTCGGCAGGCAGCAGAGATCAGGATGTAGACAGACGTGCATGTGCTGTGGAAACAACTGCACCTGTGCAAAAAAGTACCACCTTTTGGCCCCTCTCCAATATTCACCGTCCTCTGGTGGCTAGCATGCCTCAGCAGGGTGGCTCAGGTGAACACTGCAGAACTAGTGTACTTGTTTCTTCTTCCAAATGCAAGTAAGAAATCTGTCAGTGGATGCTGCCTTGTCTCCTGGAGCCCGAGCGCTGGGCAGCGGCTGCATCCTTGCCCCAGCAATAGAGCAGTGTGCGAGAAACACTGCGCTGAAGAAATGCGGTGTGCTAAATTTTACAGGCTTCAGACAAGCTTTTGAAAGCACCTAGGCAAGACTTGCAAAGGCATACAGTGCTAGTCTGAGCACTGTTTAGTATCTGCATGATGGAATAAAATCGCTGGTGCTGGCAACAGGCTCAACTACTCTTGCTAGTTTTGACTTAAACATGAGACTGAACTGCAATTTAGTAAGTTAGCAGCTTACCTAGTTCACAGCCTGGTAACTTGGTGGCACCATGTTAAAGTCTCTACTTAAATTCTAACCATCTATATTTACATGCAACCTGACAAAATACAAGGTAACTGAGTTTATCACTTATTTTTTTCACTGGTACAGTTTGTTTCACATTTGGGGAAGGCTGGTATCATGCCTCACGGTCATCCTTGCTCAACTGAGGAAGATTATTTCAAGCTACACTAAATTGTGTCTGAGCCCTTTTTACTTTAAAACAATAGACTACTACAAAAGACTTAGAAGAATTGATTTCAAACAAAAAAAAAAAAAAGGAAAAAAAAGTGTTTTAACCTAGTTTACTCACTGAAAGGATGATCTTCCTTCCTGTGGTTACAACTCGCTACTTCAATCATTTATTTTAAGCATTTGACAATAAGCTCTTTTTGTAACTTTGGAAACTCTACAGTATTGAAATTTTGCAGGCAGAAAACTCTTAATCAAATCAGTGAAAGGAAACTACTTTGTTAGTCAATGAGTATCGTAAGTAAATTCACAGCTAGAGAAACCATTTAGTTGCCTTCTGAAATCAAAAGTCAGTTACTTCTGAATGAAACCCATACATCTAGCCAAAATGGTACCGTCCCCTAGCCCCTACGTGCTGTCTTGATCTGAAGTTACGATTTTTGGTTTCTTGAAATTATTTTTTTAATTAATTTTTGCTCCCCTACTGGCATGTTCATCTTCAAGTTTTAAAAAGTGACTAGCTCCTGATTTTTAATTGGTATAGCTCCAAATTCTCTCCAACAGCTTCGTCCAACAGCCTAGCTTCATCTAACACATTAAAGATTTATGTAACACTACATGTATTATCCACATTATTATTTGTAGCCAAGTCACCTCACCAAATCAAATCACACTAAAACGATAATGGGCTTTCCTCTCTTCCATTAAAGCCTTTTCTCCAACCTCAGTCAGTGCATTTCCTGTGCCCCTTCGGCATTTTATCTTTCTTTTAAAATGTCATATACTAGAACTGAATATTCAGTATTTATATCAAATGCTACATACAAAAATAAAACCACTTCAGCATGTTAGTACTTCCTTTCATTGAGACATCTAAGGATTCCCTCCTACCTCTTTGTGTTAGGTTGTTTCAGTTTTCCATAGCTTTTGGCACATCTTTTAAATTGCTGGTTTTCTATATAGTCCTTCCTTCTTACCAGTATAAAATGAGGAATGCTGGCTATACGTGTAAATTTATGTCTGATTGCATTAAAAAACAGTTTGTTTAAAGGAATTCAATTTAGCAAACGAACCCAGACAGGATTGTTAAAGACCTTCACAAATGTCTACTCCAGTAATATTTATAATTTGTTTTATCCCAAAGAATTTTATACACAGTGTATACACACAAAATATCAATTTCAGACTCTTATTAGTAAAAGATGCTGACTAAAGTAGACTTCATGCAATTACCATAAAACCTCACCAGACAACAGAGTTGGCAATCACTCTTCTTTGAAAAGTGCATTATTTCATTAGTTTCATGGGTTTTCTAATTTTTAATCTGGCGAGATGTTTCAATTTTGTATGATTAACAGATTTAAAAACATTTGTTTAACTTACAGTCAACAGTGTGGCCGGGAGACACAGCCCAGGATTGTTGTCAGAGTATTTATTTAATCTGGTCTAGGGACAAGTTTTGCAGCACAAGTGAGCTCTACAACGATTATATTTACCTTGCTACCACTATTCCAGGTTAGGAGATTTAACTCCAAACTAGCTGTGTCTACAGGAAAAGCCCCTCTTCAGCTCATCGGAATCACAGCCAGCCTATGTAATTCTGGCCAAGCACTACCCTCCCCGTACGCTTAGCAGAGGGATCGCCGAGGGAGCGGCAATCGCAGCAGCCGGCACGCAGACCACCCGGGGTGGAGCTGCCTGCCTTTCCACCCACAGCACCACCACCCTAGAGATCTCCTCTCATTTCTTAGCCGTGTACCCTTCACCATCTGCACGCCCCTTTTCCTGCAATGTTTCTGTGCTTTCTTATCAAACCCTCCTGAATACCTGACTCTTTTCAATGTCTATAAGGAAACACAAAAGTTATGTTTAAGTTGTAGGCTTGCCTGGTACACACACACACACACACACATATATATATAATGTATACCTAACTAGTTATGTATAAAGAAACGTTTCCTTTTCCTCAGCCTTTGATCTACTAATGGTTTTAGTTGGAGATTATTCCATCAGTGACGCCACAAAACATGTTTAGCCCCATTTTTGTGTTCTTTTGGACTGCTGCTTAGTAACATTTTTTCCTAAAGTTTCAAAACCGGGCTCAGGTGCTCACACATGCACTTCTGCAAGTGAACACTTCTGCAAGTAGCAGTTACAAACACAGGCCTTCTGTAAGCTGGCCCTCTGCAAGCTTCAGAATCTCTCCTGCTCAGAGAATTTCCAAGTTAAAAAAAAAAACAACCCTTATTCTGTCTCCGTCCCGCTGGCT
>NW_010558122.1:25048-27293 GCF_000687285.1 Phaethon lepturus | reverse complement strand
CCCCCCGAAAATTTCCAATTTAAAAAAAAAATCCATTCATTTCAAGATCATGCAGTCTGGATCACCAACAGAATTTCCATTTTGCCTTATCTGCAATATATGCTGGCTACTGTATTCTTCCAGGTGTTAGTGTCATTACTTGAGAAAACAAACCAAATGGATCTATTCTTGAAAATACATTGTTGAAGTATTATTTCAAAGAAACATAATCAGGAAACACATTTTGCAGTGTTAACAAAGGAAAATTTTTTGTTGTTGCTATTTCCTTTTGTAACTTTACAGAATTTATGAATCCTAAGAGGTCTTGTTTCCAGTTACCAGTACATAACAGCTTTAACGGAAGTCAATAAAACATAATCCAGGTAGCAAACCCGTTTGCAGAAGCCTATTTACTCTTGAAATAATCCCTCTGAAAAGTCAACAATATCTGGGGATGTTTTTTTCACTAACCCTACATAGGATAAATCAGCCTATTTTAGAAAAAAAGCAGGACTATTTAAAGGGATATTATGAAAAAAAGGACTCACCAAAGGTTCAGCCATTACAACTTCAATTTTCTTTTCAGCTTGAACAGCAAATTCGGCAAAGAGGCTTTTGATGACATACTCGCCAGGTTTGACATCTGGATCAATAGTAATGTTAGACATGATGATGCCTCTCTTTTCCCAGGTGGAAACAACACTTGGTGAAACTCTGCGTTTATTTACTCTGCTGGGTGGCGTGGAGGCTATAGAAAAAAAAAAAAAAGAAAAAAAAAAAGAAAAATTAAAAGCTATAAAGCAGAGCGTCTAAACACAGTGCTTGTCACGGTTTTACTTTCCTGTCCACCACACAGACATATTCACACAATTACTTCTGTAAACCATAAGGAGGAAATAACTAGCTATAAGACCCAACAGTAATTCTCTTTTTTTTTTAAATTAGGTGGGAAATTCTACTTTAAGTTGCATAAGGGTTTACAATGTAACTCATTTTTGTTATTGATAAAACACAAAACTGTCTTATGCTGTGTGAACTGCCCGTTCTGAATACAATTGTATGACGATCATGACAAAGATTACAGCTTTTGATATCTGGTAGCTTCAGTTCAAGTATGACTAAAAATCAAAAGGTTCAATTTAAAGGGTTAAATATTAAATATTAAATTCATAATATTTTAATATATAAATATATTAAATATTGTTACATGTATCTGATTGATTCAATTTTTATAAATTGTTCATGAAGTTCAAGTTTCTACTTGGTGTCCAAATATCTTCAAGAGAAATATTTCCTTGACCTCTCTTGGCACTTTTTGTCAGTAAGCTGATTTTCCTAACAAGAATACAAACCCTTTCTAGACATGTCAGGCTAACTGTTTTTCTCCACTCTCTAGTTACAAATCTGAAAGGCTTGTTCCTTGTCAGAAATGTTAACTGATCAATATAAACAACACAGGATATCTTAGTGTCCCTTGCTAAGGATTAATGCTTTCACCTTTATACCGAAATTGTCATATACTAAGCTTACATATATTTATCCACCTTTTATTTTTCTCCCTAAGCACTCAAAAACATTTCTTTATTATCACACTTCACCCAGTGTGAATTGCAATACTGAAAACCAGGTATCAGACCTCACTCATACATAAGTTTAACACACTCATAACAATTAGAGCAAACAATTACAATTCTTGTCTTGCACACTATAAAACAAAATAACTACTGACATCTCTAATGATGCCAGAGATCTACCCAGAAAGGCCTGATATTTCTCTAGCATATTCCATGACTGCAGATGTTATTTTTTAAATCTATATTAGGAACTGATATTAAGAATACTTACCTATTAATATTAAGATTTACTTTTCCTAAGACAGTTGTATAGGGAGCCTCATCTCAGTTTATTTTATTGTATTACATACTGCTATTTGTTCAGGTAAGCTTCTTTAAGGCTTTCTGCAGTTAAAGTGTGGGGAGATGCACTGGGCCAATTTTGATGAACTTGCAAAATTTTTGTGTGTTTTCAACTTGTACATACGCAATTTCTGTTAGCTAAATATTATCCACAACTTTTACTCAAACATTTTTTCAAACTTCAACTCATTCATAAAAATACTGGTTGCCGTGGAGACCAAGCCTTTGGTACTGCACATTGCATCTTCCCAAGTTTGAGTCTCAGCTGTTCACACTTTTTTCTATTGCTTCAGAAAGTTACGTTTTATGTAACGCAGACTTCCTCAACTTCCATTGAAAGTAATAATTTA
>NW_010558122.1:17206-25017 GCF_000687285.1 Phaethon lepturus | reverse complement strand
CAGCAGGAGTGAAAACAGAATGGTCACAACTACCTTAGCCTGTAATCAAAAAGGAAGGTTACCCTGCATAAGGTTGCGAGTACTACATATGACCTGTGTTTTTCCCCCCTAAGTATTTTTTTGTAGAAACTTGCTGTTTAGTTGGAGTAATGCATATTTTTTCCTGTACATAAATTGCAGTATGCCATCTTCGAGGCTGGAAGGACTTGCCAAGGTCACAGTGCTGCGTTCCCAGCAACAAGGGGCAACACCAGTACAACAGGCACGCACACAACATGCCATAAATAATTTCTGAACATCCTCTAACACTTTGATCTACCACATTGATCTCAGTAACAGAGGTCCTAAAAGACACAGAAGAGCATGTGCCATTGTGCAGGCAATGAGAGATCAAAGACACTGCCATGTTCTAGATCCCTATGGTGGAAGTTCATGATGAAAGTACACAAAGGCATTAAGAAACAGAACAAAGTGCATGCTGCAAAAGAAAGACAACCACCCAAAACATCTGACTCTGAAGAAAAATTCTTTTTTGTCCTATATCTGATGATTCGACTGTCTCTCAGTAGAGAAGCATAAACATGTCAGGCACTAAAAAAAAAAAAATTAATGTCTTTACAATATCCACATTCTCCAGCATCCATGCTCTTGTCATTCTTAAGCTCCAATGCTTCCAAAGGCAGCCCAGGAAACAAGAGAGATGCATTATGGGTCAAGAATGAGAGCACAGAGGTTTGAGGAGAGACGAGGAAAAGAATCAATATATCCCTCCTAGCCATAGCAGGTAACAAACAGGAACACCAAGTATGAGGTTGACAGAACAGAAAAATGCTGCAATACACAGATTTTGAACAATTCTCATATCCATCTGCAGATGAGCAAAATAAAAAAATGAAGTACCTAAGGACTCCTAAGAGATACCACACATTTCTAAGTAAACAGTTGCTTCTATCCTGAATATGAGAGTGTCTAAGAAAGCTAAAGCTTTCTTCTACTCAACAGACAAATTAGACTCTATTATTTTAAATCACATACTGAAGCTAACAGACTGGAAAGAAATGAGAGAAGTTTAGATCTCCTTTTGAACATTAGCTGTGTCTGCTCAGAAGAAATCTAGCAAAGCAGCTGCTTTGGCTCCTTCTAGACTTACCTACGGGAGTACGCCACAATCCCCACATTAACAGGACTGGGGGATTAAAGGAACATGCCACAGCTCCAGTCCAGCCCATGCTCCTGAACAATGAGAAGCTGGTACTCAAATCAGCTCTCATCACCCTGTGAAAACTAAGGAGGACTAATCTGTGAAAACTAAGAAAGACTAACGTGCTCCTTAACCTAGAACCACATCTAGATTTGCTTTATGTAGACATGTCTTAACAGTGTGTTTACACAATACATTTCTGTCTTCAGTTTTCAGAAGACTGCCCCTGTCATTTAAGATTGGGAAAACATCGAGAGCTGATCATCTTCAAAGTACTATTTTTACTTTGCATTAGTAAACTACTCTTTAGTAGGAGACCATCTTAGTTTGTTAACTTTCAAAGCCACAAAACAGCTTCTCTCACTAAGGATGAAACCCCAAGGCTGTTCAGACTGGTCTAAACCCAGGCATGCTGCAGGCAAACCCTCCCCCCAGGCTCATGTGACAACATAGGAAATCAACTCGAAATGGGTAAGCTGAACAAAAACCCAACCCTTACAAGAAAAAAAACCAGCAACTGGACTACAACCAGACCAGCTCCCACAGGTGTTGCAGAAATTTCAGTGCGAAGCAGAGGGCACGACCATGATGCCAGGGAAACGTGGTACCAGGACAGCCTGAAATGCCACCGGCCCCCCTCCTTGGCTATAGTTTCACGCAGCCCCCTTCAGATGGCAAAAGCTGCAGTATTGTTAAAGCATGCAATCCCTCCCAGCCAGCTATGTCCCTCCCTGAACCATCCTCGTCCTGTGTGAGCAAACACAAGTGTGCAGCTGTGTAATGAACTGAAAAAGCAGCACACGTATTAATTTTTTCCCCCAGGTTAATTTTGACACAATCAGTTGTCCAATTCGCTCACCACATGAGCGCACGTACGCTTGCGCCAGCACAAAGAGAAGAGTCAATGCAGGGACAGCACTTGCCTTTTTACTCTTCCAGCAGCAAAGCAGAGTTACAGCTATCCTACACTTGGTAGATGTTAGTAATCTCTGTGTTCACATGCATAAACTCTTCAGCTGGCATTAAACCTCCCCCAAAAAACAACGGAAAAATGTCAAACTGAAGCAATTACAAACGCTGCCGTAAGAGGATTACAAATATCTTAGTTTTGCTGAAATGCCAGTGTATTCAAAAGGCAGAATAAATCACCAGGATTTACTTTCATCTATGAACTTGCTGAGGACTCTAATTCATGACAGCATTAATGGTTCACATTAACAACTCTTGCCTTGCGTATTACAATGTTCATAGTTTTATCTGCTATGTAAAACCAGTAAGTTAGTTAAACACACACAGAAAAAAAAAACACATAGGAGGGAAAAAGGGGAGGGAGCTTGACTGTGTTTAATAAGAAGATAAGAAAAGCCAAAATTTATTATCAGATTGCTTAACTAGGTCAAACATTATTATCTGGTATGATTATGTTCAGTGGAATTCATTTACTCATGAACTTGCAATTGATAACATTGTAAGAAGGGTCTATGTGGACTTTAAATGGGGAAAAAAAATCTCATTACAGGACACAATTAAGTAATTTCTTTCTGCTATTCTTTGCCATCAAAGCATAAGCCACTCTCTGCTCTTAGCTACCAGAGAAAATTTAAGTTTCAAGCATTGTTTTGAAGCTTCAAAACATAGACCATACTTCAGATGAAATCTGGAAACAAAAAAAAAAAAAAAAAAAAAAAAATCATACCACTCGCAACAATTCAAAAACAAAAAAAGTCATAAATGACTTGAAAACACTGAATGTTGTTATTCACTTGAAACAATATCCTGTTTGTTTGCTCTGATGCGAGCTAGTGCTACGTGGGAAATCTGGGAGCAGAGCAAGTGCCGTAGGAAATCTCTGTTAAACAGTATTGTTTGGTTGCTAGGGCCACACCAAATTGTTTGGATAGTTTCAAGGAACAGTAAAACAATACAAAGGATAATTAGACAGACAACATACTTCAAGGTCAAAAGGCAACATGCCCTGATGTATGCTAAATTAGAAACAAAGTTGTTTCATGTTAAACACAAGTGTCCAGAACTAGGAAAGTTACTTAATACCCAAGTTGACAGTAAAGAATGCTATTTTTATCATCCTGCTTCTCTCTGTATAGCCCAAACACATCAACTATTTGAGGATATAAGTAACAGGAGATTACTCAGGATTCAAACATACAAAGCAGGTACCAAAAGGTACAAACGCATCCCAGTCTGTGACGGTCTATGAGTGCATTTCACTTCACAGCTAATATGAAATGGCAATTTTTAGCTTCTGTATTTTTTTTTTGGGTACTGCTTTACACATAGCCAAGTGTTAACCCTTCATATGTGCTTTAAATGGTACCTTCTAAGTTTTTCATGTCTTGTCATTTGACTGAAATTTGCTCTCTTGTAGTTGCTGCTGTTTCTCAGCAAGTTGGGATGGTTGGACTGAAGCGTAACTTCTGTCAGGTATCTACTCTCTTTTGAGATACATAAAATAATTCTAGATGTATTTCAGGTATTTTAAATAAGGTATCCAACTATAAAATATGGATACTCAAACACACTTTTGGGAGGGCCTCCATAGTTTTCATCAAGCAGATCATATTCTTGGTTGCTACTTTTAAGTTCATTGCTAAGGTAATAAATAATTCTATACAACTTACATTTAATGATTAAGCTTTTTATTATTATTTTTACAGCACATGTACTATCACAGGTACTTTAAGTTTCCCGTGACACTTGTTGAAGAGTAGGATTTGCATGTCTAACTGACACTACGAGAATTCCCAAAGACTGAAAATATTATCTGTGTGGTTACTTAAAGGAATTTTAATTAAGCTCCTTGTCTTCTACTCTGATAAACATCTAGAACATTTCATTCTACCTCACAGAAGTGATATTAATATACATGGAAACATACCCATAACAATTGTTAAGACGGCTTCATAGCAACAAATCTTCAGTTATTTTAACAAAGGAATCATCATTTTTTCCTAATAAGGATGTCAATGCTCAAAAGAGATGGCAACCTATCCAGTACCATCCCAACAAATTCTGAGCAGAGCCAGAAAGTTAAGCCTAGGTTTCCTGTGTCCCAGACCAGCAGGTTTTTTTTCTAGAGCAGACAACTTCTTCAGTAACCTCATCGTTATTTCACAGTTCTACAATTCCTGTAGACAATCAGGTTTCTACTGTTAACAAAGTCTCCTTACTTATACCAGTGAAAAAACCTCATTCCATGAATACACCACCTCATGATTTGCGTGAGAGAAATGGTGAATGTCTTTATGAAGAAAACGAAGTTCGACATTATACTGCTCTAATAACAGGTGCACATTCCAAATCTTAGGCTCTGGTCTATAGACAAATACAAAGAAAGCATTCTTCACTTATATCTCTTGGATTTGCTTTCAGACTAGCGATGGGAGGATGCAGTTGCTATTCATTTATCCAGCCAGTTTACCTAGGTTGCTGGAGCGTGTGACAAGCACAGTAGCGCAGGCAGGCCTGCTTCACTGCTTTTTGTCCAAACCATGCACCACTACTGATTGTGCATGAAGTCTGTCTGTTAAGCTGGATTTATTATTGACTTACTAGCTCTAGCTGTACTGAACCCCAGCTGATCTCACGCAGCTCTGGCTGGTTCCTTGGTTCGCCAGCATCACGCAAGTGCTGGAGTCAGCTCACGTCAGTCATCGCAACAGAGTCTCTGGGCCCATCAGGATGGGAAGCGGTACGCAACATGGTGCGGAGATGCCAACTCCTGCCCAGGTATGGCGAAAATGGCATTGAGCTAGCTGGAGTAACTCACTGGGCTCAGGCTGGCTCTTTGCAGAGATGGTAGATACTTCTGCATTACACTGCATTTATCCAGATTTTTTCCCATTTATTTCATTAACACTCATTTACCAGCAAAATGTTACTAATTTTAAAGAGTGCTAATAGATTTACAACAAAAGAGAAGGAATCACGAATTTGTAAAATATGTATATACACACACACTTATTTTAACCACTTCCAGTTATATATATATATATATAAATGCTATTCCAATTTTTTCAGTGATGTGTATTGTTCTCAGTATTGTGCTTAGATGGACTAAGACAATAAGTTTCTGCTAAATGTCATTTTCTGAGGCATTCTTAAGATGCATTTATAAAAAAAGTACCTAAAAAAATACTATTCTTGACACTGGTATGAAAACCTGAATGTCACGGGAGACACATAACAGCCTCCTGACACCATAGTCATGCCATTTTACAAGATAACCTAAATAATGTGAATAAAACCCACAGCTGTTGCCAATGAAATTGTATATCTACCAAGGGCAACCAACCACACGAATTTTCATAGATTGTGTTACCTAGATATTCCTTTGCTTTACATAATATACACTTACTGATTGGTAACACCAGAAATATAAACACGTTGGTTGAAACTGAACTCAGTCCAAATACATTAGAATACACATGACCAAGAAAACAAAAATCTGCTCCTTCTCCCATATTTCTCATATCTTAGTCTGGATAGATAGCTCCTGGCGAACAAAATTCCTATTATTTTCAATACAGACTACATGACTAATTCATCCAGTGACATGAGGTATGGCATTCTCTCTTCTTTCTCTGTGTTGGCAGTATACAGTGAGTTATCTTTGGAAAATGTTTAACGAAGATCATGGCTCCACATGTCCAATTACACTACATGAACAAGGCAAAGAAGAACCATTATCTCATTAACAAGCCACATGGACTAATGCAAATTGTTATTCAACTCTCACCAATTTTATGTGAATTTGATGAAAATAATTAAATAACCAGCAGTAGTAGTTGGTAATTCTGTCATGCATTATGAAATGTCACATGTTAATAAGGTGAATTGACTACCTACCCATGAAGTAGCAACAGGCTTAGTTCAGCAGTATGTTTGTAAAGCCAAGTCAAACCTTTCAGTGAGAGGAAGTTTTATGAGTATTGATAACTTCCCCTCTGTGTCTAAATCAGAACTCACATTTTACTTCTGCAATGGAAACACTTCCCAATTGACAATTTATCTAAGGACCTTCAGATATGTTTATAATACATTTTAGCCAAGTTCTAGAATAAAGAAACATAAATGAATGCTGCATCAATAAACAGAAGTTTATTTCAACAAGTAGCTAATTAAGCATATGGCTAAAATGTGAAGGATGCCCTGGGAGGGAATATGGAAAGGAAAGGAAAGTTTTTTGAGTGTATTGTGGGAACTGATACTATGACAGCTGAGCTTTCATTTGGACTCAAAAAAACACAGAACAAAAACCTCACAGAAATCTTCTGAAGCTTTATCATACAAATCATTTTGCTACCCCCAACAAATATGAACATCCTTTCTTTATGGAAAGTTGACTCAACTAGGAGAGCAGCTGCCAACTTGTCTAGTTACAGGCACTCACATGAAGCTTGTTTTTCTGCTTTCAAAGCCTCTGAAAACACAGGCAAGAAATTTAAACTTTGCTCCCCTCCAAATGCAAACCGCTCTGCTAATAGATGGTAACAGAAACATAACTTCAGGCCAACAAAGAGACACAGCAGAAATTCTAAGGCATAAAATCTTAATTTGGCAGTATCTAGTTTTCTAGGTATCTGGGCCAGATTACAATCCCTTAGCAGATACAGTCTTGCCACTACTGATGATCCTCAAATTTGAAGTTCTGCCTTATAACTAGGTTGTTTTGTCCTTCCAAAGATTCAGTAGTCTTTTTTCCCATTGCTGTTAAAATCTCTTGACAATTTCATTCATAAACTGTAAATTTTAGATTTTTTTTTTTGCATAATGCTTTCTAGAAATCTAACCAAACAGCCTCCTGCAAGGAAGTAAGCAGAAGAGAAATATGTTTCAGTAATATTGCTTCAAACTTAAAAGTGATGGGGTTTTTAATCAAAAAAAAAATAAAATCAATTTAAGTGTCAAAAGAAAATTTCTTCTCCATCTTTTCCACATCCACGAACATAGTCTGAGATGTATGAAGTCAGTCCCTTGCATGTCAAACACAGAGAAGTCCCTGAAAGGTGTCTCTCCTCCTTCTAAACTCCTCAGCACCAAAAATCTTCTGGAGCCTTTTTGCTATATTCTCTGCCACATAGCACCTTTTCCCCCTTTTCTGCTACTATTCAGATACTCCTTGAGGAAGTATTGTGAAGAGAACAGGAAATTCTTCTTGCCTAGCTGTTTTAATGGCTGAACAAATTCTAACCAGCAAATATTCCAGTCCCTGTATGGGACTTCGTATCTTGCAGTTTCTTCCCTACTTTATTTTGAGAAGTCTCAGAATAAAATAGATATATTATTTCTTCCCTGAAACTCTAGAACAGACAGAAAGATAAAATAGATTACAGAGGTAAAATAAGGGAAATTATTTTTAAATACTTCTTTTGCCTAAACTCAGATGCATTATAAGAGAGAACCTGGGCTACAAATTTCCCCAAGGAAATCCTACTGTCTTTACCACTTCTTAAATAAGGACTATGCTAGTCATTCCTCTTACCTTTATACATAAGTGAGAAGTAGCAACCACCTCTCTCATACATGGAAAGGAGCACCACTACGGAATTGCAAAATACCAGCTTAAGCATTTACCCCTGAGCAAAGCTTT
>NW_010558122.1:15973-17175 GCF_000687285.1 Phaethon lepturus | reverse complement strand
TCGTGTTCCGGGGGGGGGGGGGGGGGAAGGAAATCACAGCAATCCTTAAAAATTGTTAGTAGAGTAACACATTATCCTCATACTGTATATAGAGAATCTTCTTCTCTATACAATTGTGACTGAACAGGACAAACAATGGCCACTTGCATCACATACAATCACCTAAATCAGATGGGCAGTTATTTTATATCTGTAGAAGGTAGAAAACACAAATACTTCTGTTAAGAAATTTAACGGTTGAAAAAGAGGCCAGATCTGACATTCAGGACAGCGTCAGGACGTCCAGGGCAGCCAGTCACAAACACACTATTAGGCTTTGCTGGGCTCACTCTGTCCACTGAGAAAGTCAGGCTCTAGAGCAGCAAAGGCTTTTACAAATGACAGTCTCAAAGGTATTTGCTGAAGCTCACCCTATCTCTCCTGCTACGTAATTCTAATTTAGTTAGCATGGGATGGCAGGGCAGAATGTCCCATCTATGGTGCAAGTAACTACCTTTGCAAACAGGAAATTTAAATTTAAATAAAAAAAAAATCACTAAGATGTATGTAAGACCAATTCTACACATTTACATTTTCAAAAATCCTTAAAACAAAACAGCTAGGACATAGATGGGAAATACTCGCTGAGCAAATTGCTGTGAGCATATGCAAGAAGTACAACTCATTATGTGAATCACTTTACAGAGCCTTCTATGGTAGACCATGCATGTAGATTATTATCAGACAGGAAGAAAAAGAAGAAATTAAAAAATAATTTTGATAGCACAAGATGCCAAAAGACCAAACCATACACATGGAAAACAATGTGAGAAAGCATGAAAATTGGAGAGGGAAGAGGAAATCAGTTTGATCTCAATTGTCTCAAGTCCTGCCCAGTCAACTTTTGATTATGGCATGCCGTCAGGAAATCCTGACCATTAAAGTGTCAGACCATTAAAAATGTAGTTTATGTAACTCCTTTTCTAGAACAACTGCCAGAATAGAAAACCTCTTCAGACAAACCATTTAATTAAAAATGTTGAATTTCACACTAACCTTCACTTAGAAAGACATCAAATTTATTTCATAGCATACTTACAAACTGCTAATATATTTAACATGCTTTGCTTCACTGTCAGAAAGCCGTTCCCAGGCAAGAGCAGCTTAAAAGAATATAAAGGATAAGCCTCTTTCATCTGTCCATAATCTAGAACACAATCCAT
>NW_010558122.1:9253-15942 GCF_000687285.1 Phaethon lepturus | reverse complement strand
CAGGAATGTAAAGGTTCAGGGCTGTAAGTTAAATTCCCAATAGTAATTTTCAGAAATGCTTTTACTGTCCTGAAGTTTTATACAACTGTAGCTTTCAATTCAAAGCTGCACATATAATAAAGCAAGCTGGACTTAATATACGAATTTCTGCTGCAAAACAGTACTGTACTCAAGTCGCAAACTTCTCAGAGAAAAGACACCACCCCAAGCACACAGTGTTACCTACTGTCAAAACACTTTGCACAGCACCAACAAAGTACTAGTGCTGTGTTGTGAAGGAACACAGGTACGTATCCTTAATATCTCAGTTTCCTTTGAAAGACTGAACTACAAGAACTGAGCATATGTAACTGCCAAGTTTCACTCATTTACAAATTTTTTATTCCCTCAAAAGAGTAACCACATAAACATAAAAAACCTAAATTTGTTTCTTTGATTCCTATACCTCAATATTAGTCTTCCACAGCATTTTGTCATACCTTCACGAACGATACAAAAAAAAGAAGCAATTTTATTGCAGTATGATCAAATTGAAAAAAAAGTTTACATTAATAATTTCAAAGACCAATAACCGATGCTTATTTTTTATTTAAAATTACTACTGCAAGAGGAGCAAAGATGACAACTTCCTTTTGAATATGGAGAGCAAGGATAGAACAGCGTAACTTTGGCTTGTTCTGTTAGTTCTTCTGATCCACTTGCCCTTAGGAAAATGTAAAACCAAGCCACCAAGAAGTCTGAGCTAGGAGTATTCCCCGGCTTGCAAGGGGACCTATAAGCTCAGGCTCATCACCATACCAGCCATGGTTATCGTGCTTTTAGATAGTACCGTGCTAGAGGTCATAACTTGTGAAAGCACCATACATCTTTCCTTCACTTCTAACTCCTGGAGTCTAAAGGACAACTGGAAGGAGCTCAGCTCAGATGTCTAGCTATCTGGCATCAATTCCAATGATTCATGCCATCAATTTTTTCACTGAACACAAACAGTTACAACTTTCTCTGACAACACAGAAGCTAAAAATGTTGACACCATCCCATGGCTCGCTGCTGGATTCCCAGCCTGGCTGCAGCATTTCCCCAAACTTCACCAATAAGGACCCAGAAATGAGGTATCCATTTCAGCCCAGCAGGTATGTATAATCCTATCATCTGTATCAATCTTTTCCAGTATTTTGCCATTAGCAGATTTTTTTTTTTTTTTTAAAGAGGCAGTTTCCAAGGGGGGTGGAGATTCCTATTGAGCAAATTTAAGCTTGCTCAGGGCAGTTTGGTTTCTCTCCATTTCCCCTCCCGGCCGCTGGGCTGCAGTTTGAGCACCACAGAATGACAGTCATCTCCTCAAGTGACAGGTAAGTCCACAGGTAAACTTGCATGCATACTTTCTCCCCCATGCCTTTTCTGCTTGATACGACAAGGGTGCCCTGCTCAGCCCACGGGGCGGGGGAAGCAGGGCAGAAAACTGAACATTTACTGCTAACAGGGAAATCCATTTTTTCCTTCCTGGGCTATCAAATTGAAGGCTGTACCAGGATGGAAATGCATTGATGTTCTGAATCCTATTTTAAGCATGAGCTAAGAAAGGCAATAAAATTGCATCAATGCTTGGCTAAGTGATGTTAAATTACAAAGCATAAGAGAGGCAAAGGCAGCAGTGAGAAGATACACCAGTCAGGCCTGAGGACTAGAAGAGTAGAAAGAGAAGGAAAAAGAATTCTATTTGCTAGTGTGTATTCCAGATTTCCATATATACTGTTCTACAAGTTAAGGAAGCTCACGTTTCCACAGCAATGGTGAGAGTGAACTTACTCTGAATAAAGACTTCATTTTTATGGTACATTAATTACGCGAAGAGAAAGAAAAGCACAAACCAAACCCTAAATCTAAAGCTTTAGAAGTAGTACCTAAAAAACTAGAACTAAGGCAAGGATACAGCATCAAAGGAATACAAACACACTGATATATGGGCTGTACAAACAACTTAATTCTGACACTTGTCACTGCAAACATACCATCTATGATGAGATTTTTTTCCTTTCAATATATTAACAGATACATATATACCACACGCAAAAAATGCATCAAGTAACAAGGTCAAAGTGATCACAGGCATGCCTTTGTTAACCAGCAAACAGAAAAATAAACTTAAATACGTTCTCTCATCTTTCCTAATCCACATTTCTCTGGAAAAACAAAATTCCACATCCTCAATCTGAAGAATTCAAGAATATAAAAAACCCTACTGATGCACTGTACTGAAAGAAAAAACAATGACAAAATGCTCAACAAATTTACGTTTGATATTATTTCCAAAAAGATAGTGTCAGAAGCCAGTAGCTTTTGCAAAGAGCTCTCTCGCCAAGCACAACTCAAGGTAGTTTGTTTAACACCACCAACCCCCCACCGCCTGCTGATTCTTTCCTTCTTTTCATAGAAGAGGGCAATTCCAGCTCCCAGCAGAAAGAGGAAAAGACTTTTCCTCATTATCCTCATTATGCTCATTACCCTCAATTATCCTCACTGATGTCAAACTGATACCTTTCCTGAGTAAATGCAAAAAGTAATGAATACTGGCAGCTTTGCTGTAAAATGCTGTTTTGGAAAAGGACTCTTGGAGCATCAGTTATAAAGTAACCAATAACTTCAAATCATGTATCATTAAAAAAACCCAAAATCTATAAAGAAACCAAATTAATTTATTTTAATGTGCTCCATATAAGCATATTGATATTTCAGATGAAAAATAGTTAAAGATCAAAATTACAGAGCATTTTCACATCTCTGTAAGTAACTGCCTAGTGAACTACCCAGAAATATTATAATAGTAGTTCTGGTACTGAGGTATCGTTTGAAGATTAAAGTGTTAGATATACACACAAGGATTAAAAAGGAAAATAAACAAAAAAATACATTTTGAGCATTGGAATATGCTCAAACATACACAAATCAGGGTTAGAATAAGTCTTATGCATTAAGTATCAATTTCAGGAAAGAACAACTGTTCTCTGCTCCTATTCTGTCAGTTTTGCCTAGTAATCCTCCATATGAACATACGAGCTGAAAAGGGAAATAAACCTCTGAAGATTAACTCAATCTGTCGCATTTAACACAAACATACTGTATATGCTTACAGTAGGTTTGCTGAGGAGTTAAAACAAAACAACAAAAACCATTTTTTTGCACATCCAGGTAACTACCTAAATTAACCATTCCCTACATAAAGTTTTCTGCCCTGCACTGAGGGGATCAGCCCTTCTGAAAATTTTACTCTGATAGGTTTCAGTTGCCAGTACAACTAACCAAAGAGTTAGCAGGTAGGAAAGGTTGATTGTTTTTCAGCTACAACATAAATATCCTTGTGATGGCACACCTATCTTACAACATTGTTGTAAAGTCTCTGTTTCTGAATTCAGTGTAGTTGTCTATGTTTTTCTGTTTACCAAATGCACTCTTCTGAGCCAAGTCCTTTCAACCATCAAACTCTACAGCAAAACAGCATTGTCAAGGTGATGATGGTCTGGGATGTCTTTCTTGGGGAAAAAAGTTTGGTGAGTACAAAAATTATCAAGTATCTAGAAGATTCAGGATTGTTCACTAGGTCACCCAAATTTGTTTTGCTTCTGTGGTTGGTGTGGGAACTGTATTTTGAGGCTCCTCAGCACTTTTTAAGACTTTAACAGCATAAGGTAGTGATGAGTTCACATGAAGCCCTAGTTAACGGTATTTTTTTAAAGCTAAGCATGAGACACTTGTACTTCTAACCAGATCTTCTGAAGAAATTTATCTATGCTAACTGCAAATAAAAGTAAACAAAACCAGCAAGAATCTGAAGTTGTGCAACTCCTTAAAAAAACAAGACAACAGCCTTCCGGGCTTTAAGTCTTCAGAGACCATTGCAAGGGCACAGCACAAACCTGGCAATAAAACCTCATGCAACATGTAGACACAGCCAGCGCTTGAACTGGGCCTCTGTAAGAAGGCAATACTCAGTGCCATACAGTGCTATTCTTAGCCAACATAAACACACCAAGCTTTCAGAGTTACAGTTTCTCTGTCAGTTCGAAGGGAGGAGACTAGTTGCATCTGAAATAAAAACAGGTCCATGGAACTCCAAAATACATGGCTAAATTGATCATTTAAAAGGCTTGAGCTGTATGTATTGGAATTCAAAGAAAAAGAAAAAGCTTTTTTCTCCTACCTTCCTCAATTTTCATTTTAACTCATTCTAATTCACTTCAGAAAGTAGTTTCCTTTCTCCACAACAAGAATCTTTATCGGGTTTCAATACATTCTTATAGGTTCTAAAAAGCATTGTAGAGAACTGTAACTGAGAGGCTCGGACTGGTATGAGTGGGAAGGTCTGACTATGGAGCCACCAGAGGAAGTGGGGCTCTCAGCATGGCCCGTGTGAAGGACACCCAGGTGAGCAGGTCTTGGAGACCCACCCCGCACATACACCTGCAGTTTCACAACACACCCAGATCTGGAGACAAAGAACCATGGCAACTCCTAACGACTCACAGAGGTGGGACAAGATGGAGACACCAATCACTGTCAGCTCCAAAAACACATATCCAAAATCTGCTGGCAACTACAGAGGAACCCCAGACATGAGGAGTACGTGGCACCTGGCATCCTCACCTCCCATACCACGGCCATGGACTCTATACCTAACAGCTGGACACAAGCATCATGGACAGACACCTTAAACACACCTGGCCTGGTGCCCGGCTGCTGGACGGACCTCTTGGACACACACTCTGGGGCTTGAGAGACTGTGGGAGCAAGTGAAAACTATTCCCCGCCCCACTCCCCCCCACCCCATTCGTATTTTAAATAACACCTCGTTTCCCTCTTGTAAGGTCGCACATTTACATCTGCTACATGGTTTACACAACGTTGCAACAGTATTTCCTACATTGTTTTCTGATAAAAATTAAACAGTAGGATTCGTATTTCTGTAGGAAGACATAGAAAATATCCACAGTCATATTACAGCAAAGTAACAGAGATGCTTGCTTACAGAATGAAGTATGGTAAAATCTGTTCTGAAGTCTTCCATGATGATGGACAGGAATAAAAGTATGTTTATACATAAAATCGTATTTTAAAGAGAGTAGCTTGTAAGGAGGTAGGACAACTGTATCACAGCTACATTCAGAACTGTAATAATCTGAATACTACCAGGTTTTGAGGCTTGAAAAGTAACTAAGCATCTAACTGTATGCACTGACATCAACTATGGCTTGGCCATTAACAACAGGAGCAGTGTCTGGGTGATATTTAGAAGACTACACAGTTCACCACAAATATAAAAAGAAGGAAATAAGAAAAATATTGGAAGAAAATTATGAAACTATTAAGATTCTGCTTTAAAAATTCTCCAACATACACCCCTCTTCAGGAACAGAGAGTAAAATTTCCTAGTAGAGGATATCACAAAAAAAAAGTTGTATAATCCACAACGGTCCTTGCTGCTGCTCCACGAAGAAAAAAAGATAAGGTCACTTAGGTTACTGACCAGAATTACCAGCACAGATAGCTAGCCAATGCTGCCATCTCCCAGGCAGCAATATATAAATATACTGGTAGCATTATTTTGAAAATAGAGCAATACTTGCTTCATTCTTGCTCAGGTACACTTTTACCAAAATTGTTTTTATGCGCTGCCCAACTATTCCCACTCAGCCCTGGAAATCTTGGCTTCTCTCCAAGGTTTTGGACCTCAAGTTTCCTCGGCATATCAAAGTCACACAGGCAAAATCTGTATGTATCCTGAGAAAACATTACCTGCTTAATCATTCTACAGTAATAAAACACAGGTTAGATTAACAACTGAGCAACTTTTGAGGGGGACAGAAGGTGAGAGCAGGGAAACAGTCTGGCCACAGTGGGACTGTGCAGTGACCGTGGAGCTCAGTCGGTGGTTAGGGCCTCAAAGCAGGGAACGCTCTGGTCCTGACACCTGGAAGGAGACCAAACGCAAACCATAGAACGATAACAAGCTCTGGCCTCTGCTGAGTTACGCTCTCAGTCAGTGACCTGGAAATTTGAGTTCCACGTCTAGAGCGCATCGCTCATCTTTTCCCCTGATGATGTGGTATCTTCAATATGATCATATATTGACAAGACCATAAAATACCAAGATGTTTTAATCATGCTGTAAACGCCCACTTCACATCTGAGCTGACTATAAGTTTGCTAGATCCACAGAAGAATGAAATGAAGATTTTTTTTTCTTCTGCAGACAGAGAACAGGAGGCAGTCTGACCAGCAAGTCACTGCTACAACTCAAGGGGAGGAGCAGTGTCTGATCTCCAAAAATATGGTATCAATACCATGCTAAAGTAGCTGTGTTTAGTAAGAAGCACAAGACAGGAAAACAGAGGAAACTCAAGAGAAATCTATCAGGTTTCTTCCTAATTGCAGATGCTGATGAAAACTTGCAACCCTTCACAAGGCTCCGCCAACTCAATGGAGTCAAAATGCAGACTGCACACAAGCAAACATCTTCAGGTTAACAAGACAGACCAATACATTTAAAGATTTGAAATAGCCCGTGCCCCTCTCAGGGGACTTTTCTAGGTAAAAGTCACACGCAAAGCACACATATGTTACAGTGCCATTAGCTCAGAAGGTTAACTCAGAGCCAGCCTACAGCTTCTGGGTAGTACTCCCAGTCAGCAGGA
>NW_010558122.1:0-9211 GCF_000687285.1 Phaethon lepturus | reverse complement strand
TGAGGCTCCTGAGAATTATAACCCTACAGAGGAAATCCTGCCAAGACGGCACAGCTGCTCTTCCGCACCTTCATGGGTCTCTACCACCTCTCCCCGTCCCCTAATAGCTAAAGCTATCCAATATTCATTATCACTTTTTGGCAGTAGTCTTAAAACTGCAAATAGAAAACGAAACCAAATAATTCTCAAGGACTTGACACTGTTTTTCTTGACACCATTAATGTAAATGGTCTTAGCAGAAGTAAGGAAACACAGAAGATATACAAAAGCTTGAGAAATAACTAAAAAAGTGCAGGAATATATCTAATAAACCAGTATCTAAACTAAAATTAATGGAGGAATCAGTACTTCCTCACTTCAGGTCTTCAGAATAAGCAGTGCATACTATTTTTGTATTCTGAAAACTTCCATCTCCGGGAAGACACCAGTTTGGCACAGCAAGATTCAGTTTTAGCGAGGCTGAGTTCTGGCTCAATACGCTTCAAAAAGTTTTCATGCTCAGTGGCGGCATAATTCACATCCTTCACCACATTTTAGATGGTGAAATCCTACAGGCTTGCTTCCAAAAATACAGAACCAATGTCTCTGCCCTCCCAGGCCCTGTCCTGCCATCCTCTCCCCTGCTCGATTAAACAAGTTACCTGCTTGTTTCCCTTATCCTCACCCAAGATGAGCACTCTAGTTTTCCAGTTACAGTATCCCCTTCAGGGATAACGCAGCCATAAAAGAGAGGCACGAACTATGAATTAAAAATAAATAAGTAAAAGTTATTCAAATAACCCTTTGAACAGTACTACAGTGACAGATGCTAGGAAAACTTTTAACAGTGGAATCACTTTCCTTTTGGTCACATTTTGCCATATTTGTGAAACCTGGTTTTGCTCATATTGCTTCGCTTACCATAATTCTTTCAGAAATAGTGATACACTCTTACTTTCTTTCCTGTGGAGGAATAATTACAGCTTGGAGTACCTTTTCAGGTTTTTCAAAATTATTATTTAAGAAGGGAAAAAAAAAAAAAGAAAAAAAAAGAAAGATAAAAAGATGCCAAAATCTTTCTCATCCATGCATTTCTGCTAGGAAATTTCTAGGTTTTGGATTTCTGCTTCCTCTTTTCCTATCCTGTTAATTTCTGGAGCGAGAGAGAGGTTTAAAGATAAAACTACCCCTGCAAGCAGAACAACGCACGGCTCTACCTTAATACCCCTGATCAGTCTATCCTGTGATTCTGGCCACAGTGTCTCGAACAGCTATCAAAAATCTTTGAACTCCTCAACCAAAACTCAGTACATCTGGGTTAGCTTCCTTCTTTCTTTGCTTTGCTGTCATAAAAACAAAGTGCCAGCTGCCAGCCTGTCTTCTTTCCAGGACAAGACCTCGTTTGTAGCTGAAAGAACAGTAAAAATCTGGTGATATTTGGTCCAACTGCTATGTCCTGCTGACAGCCAGCAGAAACAAGATGTTCGAGAGAAAAAAGAGACAGGTTTCCACTGAGATGTCAGACACTCAGTTTTCTAAGCCTAACATCAGCTGCATAAAGAGCAGCTGAGTTGTTACTGACCAGTGACCCCCGCGCACTGGCACCCTCGCAAACGTCCCTGACCCTGATCCTAACCCGAAGGTCCTAAGCTCTAGTTCAGCAGCGTGAACAAAGGAAGCAAACAGGGATGATGAATACAAGAAGCAAAAGGAAGAAAATCAACAATTCCTATAGCTACTTATGCTGCTTTGATAGCACTGTGAATATAACAATTCTTTCCAATATCCATCAATTACTTAGCATTGATTTGCAAGGGTTTAAGGCACTCATACATCTTTCTAGACCAGCACTCTGGTCTGTAGCAATTGTATACAAAGGAAACTTCAAAAAGTAAAGTTGAAAATATCCCCAAATCACATGCCAGCTGTGCCTGATGGGCAGCAGAGAAGTCATATATACTTCCCATGCTGTGCTTTCTTCCTAAGATCTCTTTGAGAAATTAATTACTTCCAAACTTGAACTAATTTGTGAGCAAGAAACCTATAAATAATAATGTTTTAAATGATTTTTTTTATTTTAGAAGCATGCAATGGTTGTTCTTTTTAAAGTCTTAGCAGTCTATTTCTGAGGCTATGTAAGTCTGCAGAAAAGTACTCTTTCTCCCCTTTGGATTCTCAAATTCTTGATTCTAAGAGAAGAATAAGAAAAGGTAAAGAGTGAGGAAAATATTTTACATGCCTGTTGTTTTCTATTACTACTTTGAAGGCATTATATATTCATTAGTAGTATTTATGCTGAACTGAGTAAAATCTATCCTACACATGTTGCTTTTCTTGTTTGTTCTAACTACACCCACTTAGGGTATCAAGTCTAAAACCTGAATAAAATAATTAGAAAGTCATAAAACATGTAATTCTGTACTTGTATTGAAACATTCTCCACCTCTAGCTTTTTTACCATCATCATGTTTTAAATACTTCTTGTCAGTCCATAAAAACTCCTGGATTTGTCTAACTAGAGGTATCAATGCAAAGTCAATGATATAAAGTTTATTTCTTTCTATACCTAATTTTTCAATAGTTAATATTCTAACATTAAAAGCAATTAAAACAACGCAATTCTATGCCTTAACATTTTATTTTCTTCTGTTATTGCAGCTTGGCAGCCTATTATACAAATCATACTTCAGTAAACTCCCCTGAAACTTCTCCCAGTGTCTACCAGACCTACTAATGTAAAGCTTTGCTTGTGACAGTCACACAGGTAACTGGAAATGTCAGAGTTCAAACACTTAATTCATATTTACAGTAGCATGGCCCAGTATCTTTTAGGTTCTGAGTGCCCCTTTTGATTTAGAATGGCCTAAAACTCACCCTTTATTTTACATTGTACCTAACAGAATTTAAAAGCTCCCTTTGACTAGTATCATTACTCTTTGTAGAAGAATATTTCTTTCTACACCGGGAAATCCTGTAACTACATGCAAACAGGAAATAATACAGCAAACAACAGTTTTGTTCCACACGGTGTTCTAAAGTTGGCAGCCACCTTTCTCAGTAAATAAATACTATTTTGTCAGTGATCTCTTAAATGCTATTAAATCTCTAGTGTCTGAACCTTTCCCCTTTAAATACAAAAGCACCAGAGCTAGAGTTAAAAAAAAAAAAAAAAGTCAGCAGAAATGGGGTATTTGATATGGGTTGTTGCAATCAGTTTATCTGGAGCTTTCCTGAAGTCCATGCAGAGCATGCAGTTTATTCTAGCAACAGTAGCTGACAGAGTGGTTTGCATTTGGGGTACTTTCTCCTTTCAATAGCATTCCCTTCTGCAGTTTGAATCATTACAGAAACTGTTTTCGGGTTTAGCAAAAGTATACTGCTTTAATAGAAAGAATGCCCCAAAGGAAAGCTCATTTTACCATATCTGATGAAGATAAATAATGTATATCCCAGCACGTAATGTACTTAATATAATGCAGGGATCTTATTTAAACATTAATATGAAGAACCCCAGACATGACACCCTTAAAAAAAAAAAAAAAAAAATCACAGTTCAAGGTTTTCCATATTGATGTGCAAAGAAATCCCAAGTAAGGCCCAAAACATCATATATCCTTATCCATTTATGATTGGTAAAAGTCTGGTTACATACACTTCCCTAATGAGCATCTATGCTCTTATGCCCAATCTACACGAAAAGTGTTACAACATAGACTGTGGGCATCAAACAGATAAGGCAGGGGAAACATATACATGTCAGTATGAAAGTTTTGCAACAGTGAAAGCTAGACCAACCCAAAAATACCCAAAAACTAATCACATAGCTTCAGTCACATAGAAGAAAAATTAGCAAATATAAAAAAGATAACTTCCATGCAATACATGTGAGAGCAAGGCTCAATGATACAGCTGAGCTGAGACACCCATACATGGCCGCCAATAGAGGCAGTCAGCTCTCTCACTGATAGGCAGGTGGTGGTCCTGACCCTTCTTCTACACCAGCCCTTGCATCCACCGTCCTTGCCTTGAGATGATTCAGTTGGACAATTTAACAAAAAGCAAAAAACCCACACCAAAAAAAACCCCTCTACTTTCCCAAGAAAATTTCTGCTGATGTAATGACCCAAAACAGCTCACTAAAAAGGATGAGACAAGTACCACAGTTGGCAGGTGAAATGGTGACAAGGTTGCACCACTGGGGACAAAGCCACCACTTTTGGCAAGAGTGATGAGCTCAGTCATCTTATGAAACTTCCCTTGTCTTCATCCTGCTCACTTGACCCTCATCTAATGCAGTGGGACTGAAGAAGTCTGACAACTTCAGAACTTTCACTTATGTATACTGGGCATTCTTCAGCTTCAGGGCAGTAGATTGGTTTGACTTGTTTAGACGATCCACTTATAGCCTAGTTGTCTCCTTCCCACCCACATTCATTTGTAGACCTTGTTATTTCAACCCTACCCCGAAAGAAGAGAAAAATTAAAAAGCTATTTTCTCTTTAAATAGCGGATTTTACTACACAGAATGTTACTGGCATTTCATTTAATTGAATGTATCCCAACACACCATATATCAGGAAATGCGGTAACTCATGATCTTATGTGCCCCAAGACGTACTGCGCAAGTGGCCATCACTAAAGACCATTTAAGTTCATAAATAGGGCCAAATATGGAGGTTACACTCCATAATCCCTTTAAAAAAACATAAAATGACATATTCACATTTTATTGGCTGCTTAACTACTGACAAAAACTTGCTTCTCCCATGACAACTGACAGGCTGCGGAGAAGCCATCTTAAGCACTAAGCCTCTTCTACAGCAAACAAACTTGCTGCTCCAGCAATACAAGTTTCTGTAAGTACAAAGTACACTTGAATATATTTAAGTGGAATTTAGTAGCTTTTTCAAAATTCAATATAAATTTGGATTCATCCTTCATTTTAAAATGTCACTTTTCAGTATGTCAAAACAATTTTGGAAGGTATAAGGAAGAATTGGTACATTCTCAAGACAGTCTATGGAGTTTCAATATACAAAATGATTACTAATTGTCACGATTTTTTGAAATCAAGGTAACAATTAACAAAACGTTTCCTACAAAAAGACTGAACACATTATTATTTGAGGTGTTTAATGATGGAGAAATAAAGTTAACACCCTAATTAATACTGTACTCATTAATTAGTATCATTGTTTTAAAAAGCACCAAAAATAGTATCCCATTAAAATAAGATTTCTCTATATTGCGAAGTAACTGTTTTGCCACTGGAATATGAAACTGCCATGAAGAGATGTTTGAAAGTTCACACCTCCACATACACTCCACCTCACCCCATCTCCCCCCAAAGAGTAATAAAGGCAACAAAACATTCTTCCACAATTCTTCATATAGTCTTTTTTCATATATGTTCCTATCATGGCATTTTAAGGTGATGTTATCTTTCCTATTTAAATTACAGTTTCACTGCTGTCATGAAATGAAAACCCACAGGATAAAAATTAATCCATTACATCTACTTTGTTAAATACTATATTATCAGAGCAGAACCTCTCTTGAGAGCCAAGAATTCATTTTTGGTTGGTAAAAGAGGAAGTAATCTTCAGTCAAGCTGATCCTATGGGAAGGTAAGCGATTCTTCAACTCCAAGTGCTTTTTTCATTCACAGAAAGAATGATTCAGAAGTCACTGCTAGGCAGCTCCCCAGTTTTCACATGCTTGTCAGCACCTGGCAGCCATAGCTCAAATAATTTGGTTCCTTTTAAAGTTGCTCCATTTCTTTCGCATTTTGTAACACATTTTCAAAAATGACTGCTGTACAGGCAGATACAGCTTGCTTTCCTGCCATGACTTTGTTCTCAGGCTCACAAGTCTAAGTAACTTTGAAAACCACCGCCACAAATACATACCAAAAAGAGGCCAAGGGCAACGACCTCGATGTAGCTTTGGCAGGCATGACATTAAGAGCCCCATTAAGACATTCTCCTAACCGGTACGAGTTCCTGAAATATATGCATGACTTCTGAATCAAGCTGAGCAAGACGATACAAAAATCTCGTGAACCACCTCCAACATTGATTTTCCAGAAGAAGGTAGGGATGAGTTCAAGGACAGAGAAGCACCCACAAGGACAGTTGTACCCTTCTGCTTACCAGACAAGACAGACCACAACTGCAGCACAGTGACAGAAAGCTATGTATTCATTATTAGAAAGACGATACATTTTTTTTTCCTTTCTTATTATCCAGAAATAATTACTTATTTCTGTACTGGAAAAGATTATTAATATAGTAAATATGAGAAACACAGAAGAGCTTTTAAGGAAGCAGTAACAGCTCATCCTCATGTTTACTGGAAGGCAATTGCTCCTGTCTAACCTGCACAGTTTTCATTAAAACATATGTCATATCATACAGAAAGGTATTCATTACATAATGTTTTTCATTGTAAGCAGCACCACATTTGAGTTTTGAACGCATATACTGCATTACTAAAAGTAATTCTCACAGCATCCAGACCTCCTTAACCTTAAACAAAGGTTTTTGTGGACAAAATGAGAGAGCTTTCTTACACCAACAGACATAAATAACAATCAAAATGAGTATTTTTGCTACAAAATCAGAAACCTCAGAAGAATGGTTAAACAGGCCAAAAAGTCAAACTGCAATGGACTAAACAACAGGATCCATAACTCTAAGAACATTAAGTTGCATTATCACAACTAAGAATCCTTAAATACTACGGAGCCAAGCAACCGGAGGACAAGACAGTATAAAGCCTCCATTACATCTACTACTTCAGTAAGCAAATAATTCTTAAGTGGGAACATCCTCTCTTCACTGCTAGATTAGAAGAATGTTCCTAACTCCTTTTAAAAAGAGGTAATGCCTAAAATTGTTGGCACGTAGACAGCATTCTGAAACTAGGCCATATGAATGTCACTTCATTGTTGTTACTGAAAGAGAAAAGATCAACTACAATAAAACCTTAGCCAGCACTGCAACAACATTATGCCAAGCTAAGCAAGCCCTTAACCAGAGCCATGGAGCTTTGCTGCCTTTCTGTTATATACTTAAACACTCCCTACAGATGCTTATTTTTATGTGTATGGAAACACATGCAAGCATACCCACTCCTCTTCTGACTCCTCTTCTTTAGTCTACAAATTCTGAAGTTATCATATAAACCATAAAAAGTAGCATTTGCATATAAAAATTTTATGAAAACACAGGAAAAACCATGAATATGCACATCTATTGTTTCCAAACACATACTCAACATAAATACTGCACAATTCCTTGTTCTGCACATACTGCATCACTTGATTGGGCAAGCCAAGTTGCTTTTTTCCTAAAACATTTTCCACTCAGCTCAATTCAGTCAGTTATCCATGGGAATCGTAACACTTAAACCCCATACCAGCTGCATAGAGAGGTCTGCTCCTGCCCAGTCTGCACCGTGGAAAGCCATCAGAATGCGACTCTCACACCCTTACAAAGCAGACGTGCAGCTATGCTGTAATCATGGCTATTTTCACAAATGGAGTGACAATCGTGGAAAAGGAGTGAAATAAACCCCAGCTGTCTAATCGGTGAGCACAGAAAATTAGTTTGTTGGTAGATGATCCAAGTACCACTTCCTGATGAAAGAGTCAGGCAGATCTTCCTCTGTTGTGCTTACATAACAGAGGACATTAAGGGTGAAACATAGCATTGTATAGAACCTCTTCTCAGACACCCTTTTTTATTATTATTACTCTCTATCCTATTACAGCTGACAATTGCCTAGCCTAAATTCTGCAATTCATCTCCTCATCTATATAGCAATTATTTATCTAGTTGTAGATTGAATTTATTGTAACAATGTATCCTATGGTTTACTTTAGTTTGGAAATAATATACAGTAATAAAATCAACTTTAAGGATTTTTAATAATTTTCATAAGACACTTTCAAGTTCTACTATAAAATATTAGAAAAACTCTTCTGATTATCCTTATTTCAGCAAGAACATTAATAACTACCAAGTACTATTCCAAGGTATAATTAGGAACAGATACAGTTAATCTCAAAGACACAAACCAACGAAAGTGAAGAGCAAAACCTATAAGGCTGCCTGTTTTGAATTATTCATCGCTTTAACTTAGAAGTCATAAGCCTACAAGTTATTAGTGCAAAACAGGAATTGCAGCAGTTAGTGCAAAAAGAAAATCTCACGTCTGATTAAGCTATGAGGACAAGCTAAATATCTGCACACTCTCCTAGCACTGATTAGTACATTGTACAATAAAAACCTGCTACTAGTTCCTTCAAACAAGACAATGAAACAAACAATGCTGTACTGGGGTAAAAATCCCAAGGGAGGTATTTTGATGAAGTGTTTGGTGAGTGGACACTGCATCCCAGTACACCTCAAACAGCAATTAATGAGACGTGACTTAAAGCTGAGACTCCAGATACCTCCTGCTTTTGACTTTAGTTTTTAGAACAGAAGAAACGTACGACAGAAAATACTTCACTGAGGTCCAGTTACGTCACCTTTATCACCTCCCAGTGTACTGTCATTAAGCTGCTGTGTTTATGGTAGCAGAGCCTGCTACACAGTTCAAGGCAGCTCCCGGGCCCGAGACCCTGCATTGAGGCATGTGTGAAGGAAGGGGTGATCTGAGGACAGACCGGCCGTCTTCACCAAGAGCAGCATCCCTGCCTTCACCGGCTCAGTAAAACAAGAAATCCTCATAGAAACTCTAGATCCAGGCCATTTAGAAGATCAGAGGGGGCACTTTCTGCATGTATAATAGCAAGCTTGAAAAGCTTGAAAGTAATATCCACTGTAAAACACTCAGTGTGAGGACGATTGTTTTGCTTCAGAGGAGCATTTGGAGCTTGGCAGAAGTAAGCCACAGTGTCAGCATCGGGTAACTCCGCAGAGACGAGCGCCTACTTGTCACCTCCCTCAGACAGCAAAGGGTGCAAAGAACTTTATCAGGTTGAAACAACTGAAGCCTAGGAATTTTCTGTGTGCGTGCGTAATTATATATATATTTACACACACATATATATATAAAATACACATATATTATATGTATGTGTGTGCTTATATCATCTTTCATGACAACTGGGAAGCAGACCGAGCATGTCACTTGCCTCTCAGGCCAGCTATGCCAAGCTGCACAGAGGACGGCTAAAAAACAGTTTTTAAAGCATAATTTTATAAAGCAGCATGCAAAAAAA
>NW_010558121.1:77269-119186 GCF_000687285.1 Phaethon lepturus | reverse complement strand
AGACCTTATTGCAGCCTTCCAGTATTGAAAGAGTCCTTATAAGAAAGACGAGGACAAACTTTTTAGCAAGGCCTGTTGCAATAGGACAACGGGTAACAATTTTAAACTAAAAGAGGGTAGATTTCCACTAGATAGAAGGAAGAAATTTTTCACAATGATGGTGGTGAAACACCGGCACAGGTTGTCCTGAGGTGGTAGGTGCCGCATCCCTGGCAACGTTCAAGGTCATGTTGGACAGGGCTCAGAGCGACCTGATCTAGTTGAAGATGTCCCTGGTCTTTGCAGGGGGGGTGGACTAGATGACCTTTAAAGGTCCCTTCCAACCCAAAGTATTCTATGATTCTATGAACACAAAGTAGTATCTATCTATCACAGAAAGACACATCAAGTCTTTTCTTTCCTTTCTTCCAGAAAGGAGTGACATGCTGCATGGTGCAGCTGGCAGACTGGCTTGGCTTGATAACACATGATCAGAGTCTCATGAAACAGTTTAGTTGGAAACCTCCCAGTATATAAAATATGCTAAATGAAAAGCAGAAGCACAGTGGGGTGAGGAGGAGTATGTTCGGGAGTCAGCCGTGCCTGTGTTGAAATCTTCCCGTAGCAGAGCTTTGCCTCTCTGCCTTTCTCTCTCCAGAGAGAAGCAGGGCACAGTATCCTCTCTCTGCCTGCCTTGCTGGAGTAACTGGTGACAATCCGTGTATTACTTAATATTATCTAGTGGCAAGCTGTAGTTATTGGTTAGTGTTTGTCTGTGTTGAGGTATGTATTAACATGATTTATTCATCTAAATTGGGGCAAGAATCCAAGTAAATTTTACAGGTAACTTGCTGTACAACCAGTCCACTGATCTGCCATCATCCTTATGTCCTCCACCCTTCTGTCACATATCTTGAACCACACACCCACCACCTACCTCTCCTGTTCTTCTGCTGAAGCCCCTAACCCACCCCCTATATAATTTCAGCTGCATATCCACCCGTTTTCATCTGCTTCCCAAGCTCATAACATATGTGGTGGGGTTTTTTTCTCACTTCTCATAGTCCACTCTTTTCATCTCCTTCACCAAGACAGCAGATTGCTTCAGGTACCTTTCAGTCCTACATGCATCATGTTAACCTTGCTCTTGGGCAGCAGGAGGCTGGGGAGCGGCTGATAGAGGGTAACTGGAGTATGGGAGGCTTGTGACTACTGCCTGGGGTTATTGCAGGGTCCTCAACCAGGAAGAAGGGAAAGGAGAAACTGGGATGTCCAATACTTCTGGGGTTGGATGCAAAACTCACTTTATTGTATAAACTGCTGTGAACAAAATTATAAGATCTGAAGCCTCCATTTTATTGTGTGTTTGCACTCCCTGGAATTCTTCTCTGTTGGGAAACCACTTGAACAGCCAATGAAAGAGAATGAATATCTAGTTAGCTAAAATAGTAATAAAAGAGAAATCCATATGGAGAATGTGGAACAAGTAGTGAAAGCTGGGACAGGTTTGGGAACAGCAGGAAAAAAAGGCCTGTCATATCCAGGAGACTTGCCCAGGTGCTGGGAAGTACCTGGGGATCCCTACTCTTCCTGCTCCTCTGCTGACAGCAGGTATCTCAGACACTTTTTAATCAAACTTCATGATTTGTCCCCTCTGTCTGGTGTACGTGACAACTGACAACCCACTACTGTTACCAACTGCAGCTCAGACAGTTCGTGCTGTGCACTGAGAAATTCTTACCCTGATAATATGCTTTTTAAGAATTCACAGGAAAGATTTTTTTTCTTTTGTAGATTGAACAGCCCCCTGCTTGCAGCGGGTAAATCACATACATGAAACTGCCTTTGGGTGCAAACTCATGTAGTTGTAAGCTAGAAAATACCAGAACTAAGTGTGCGTGTTTGTTTTCCAAAATTAATTTAATCCTTTGCTAATTTGCTTTTAGATTACCTCTAAGTTCTGTGATAACGTATTTCTTTCCCTCCTCACTTAGAGTTTTCTTTTCAAAGCACTTTTTAAAAAAAAGAATCTATTTTTTTCCCATTCCTGTGAGAGAAAAGATTAATTTTATCAAGATTTTCTAGAAAGTGTGAATCCTAACTGTAGAATACTAAGGTGGATTTTTTTAAAAGTAGCCCATTCATTCTGGGTACCCAGTAACTCACAACTTGAGGAACTCATAACTTGAACGCAAAGTGATAAGCAGCTTCCATGAAGTGAAAAGCTGTGATGAAAGTGAATAACATACATTGCTGAGCAACACCTAGGGCCTTTGGGAAAGGTTGAATCTAGTTGCTCAGAGGGCACAAATGTAACTTACCATGAGCACATTCTTTTTTTCACAACACTTTACTGTAACATGTCTGTGTTTCTTTCAACTTCTGCAGCAAGCAGAGGTCTTGCGAGCCGTAAATACCTATATTCAAATTAGTCCTGGGTAAGGTCTACTCTGCTCAGTCAATTGGACAGAAGCCCTGAAGAAAAAATAGTACATTACAGTCTTTAATTTCACATTCTCTTGAATATACTTGCAGAAGGATGCTAGCTGACAGCTATGTGGGCAGTCTTATCATTGACTTCTCTTAATTGTTGCAATTTGACATTTTATTGTAATGTATTTTCTTTTACAAGTTTCTCTTCTTTTTCAAAAGGTTTGCTAAATTAAGTATGACTTTGGAAGTCAAAGGAAATGTTCTACTTTAATTCCCCTATATTTTCTTACATATTTGTAAATATTTTCTTGTATAACATTATGAAACAAACTCTTAGAACTAAGAATATCTCCAGTACCTCATAATTATACACAGTGCTTCAGTTCTGCATAATGCTTTAATGAGCATTGAGGTAGAAGTAGGAATGGAGCATTGTTTAGAAACTATAACTGTAATAAAGTAAGATCTTAGTGTGTTATGTTGACATTTTTCCTGCTACAATTAGCTTTAGCACATGACACTACACTAAATTTGTGGAGTGTCCGACCAGTATTTACTACTAATATATTGGAGAATATGCTGAAGATGCATTTCTGTACTTATTTGTGAAACGTCTAGCAGCTCAATAACTAGTGCTTTGCATTAGACGTCACAAAATCAAATCCTTATTATATCCCATGAGTTCCATATTAGGCTGGAATTCCAATGGAAATTCATGAGGGACTTTCTGTCTTCAGGGTTTTGTAATGTGGCTATGAATACCACTAAGAATGTTTTTCTTAAAAGCTGGATATCCACACATGCCCTATTGGTAAACCACTGAGTTGCTGAATTAAGATTTTATTTACCACTGGAATAAATATACTACCCAGTATACACATAGTTGGGAACCACATATGGGAGCCATTCGTAGGCTATATCAACATCAGTTAAGTTGCTTGCTGTATTTAGTGCTGTATGTTAGCATTAGGAAGTATGTATTTAAAATCGTTAACTTTGCTAGTTAATCTCTTCATCTCTTCCTTTGAGCATCTTGGTCCTTCTGAACTTGGAATTATTTCGCTGTCCCGTCAATTGTGCTTTGAGCCTGTTTTAGAGAAAATTCTACCATCTTACTGGACTTTTTTTGTTTTGCTTAGTGTGATATTTGCTTCAACCTTCATGCTGTCAAAACAGAGTTTGAAAACTTAAGATTTTCGTAAAAGGAAGACGTATACAAGGCATAGGTGTGCAGTTTTTTATTGAACCCTCTTATTTGACAAAAAGTAATTACAGTGCTCTTAAGCCTTTTTTTTTTTTCCTTCTCCCCCAGGAATCTAGTACCATGCACTACATATAACTTCTGGAAAAAAGGAGTAAAATGCATAGGCCTGACTTAGTATTTTACTTCTAATTTGTTACCTGATGATACGCATGATGAGGAATGACCCTCTGAATAAAATATTTTCCCTGAATATTTTCATAAGCCGTTTACAATTTTTCCACCTTATTAATGGCCATAACCATTTGATACTATATATTTTTTAAAAAGTTGATTGTTGGCACTAGCTGATACACCTGCCATAATATCTATTTACAATATATACATCCTCTCTGCCAAGTTAGGTCATAGTTTACAATGTGGTTAGTACCGAATTCACAACATGGCACAATTTTGTACAACAATCTGAACTTGTGAAACTAACTAAATGGTGGTAATCTTATAGGGAGTTTTATTAAGCTGCAGCTACACATGGGGATATTGGAAATATGTTGCTGAAGTGAAACTAAAATTTATATAATTAATCATTTGGAAATGAATTTTCTTCTCTGTGTGTGTATTTTTGTTCAGGATAATTAGCTAACCACAGTTTGTTTATATAAGGTGTATGTAATCTGTTTATAGAGCATGGCAGCTGACATAATGTAGCTCTTGGAGAGCTGTGACATTCACTGCCCACAAGTAACATTTGAAATGATAAAACAACATTCAGATTAATAACTCCCCACCAGGTAAAAATCATTACAGCCCACATTCTCCAATAATATTTTCAATCCACCTTGTTAAACATTTCCACAGAAGCAAACACAGGTACAACCCCATTTGCTGTAACTGTAGAGCAATTCTTCAGCCAGTCTGGGGCCCCACAAATGTGTCTGAAGTAAGTTTACTGTTACTGAGAAGTGTGTTTGTTGTAGACCAAAATGTTACGATATGAGACAGACAAACAGAGTAAGATTTGATTAAGGGATTAGAAACATGAACAGACAAGTCTCATGTCATTCAGGTGGAAATATGACATATAAGGCCATGGAGAATTTGAGCCAAAGTATTTACCATTGCTGGGACTCACATCAGGCCAGGCTTGTGCCTGGGCTCTGAACAAGCTCTCTCCAAGCTCACACCATGCTTCTCAGAGGAGAGCTTTCAGAAACCATAGGATATCAAACTTCTTTTTCTGATGGCCCCTCAGATATGCATATTGTTTGCATCAGGATCCATGTGAATGTCTTCTTTCTGGACTGGTGTATTTATGATAAAGCAGGGACCATATAAATACCACTGTGGAATCTGCTCCACATGGAAATGTCTGTGTGTAGATGGAAAATGGGCATACTTTCTGTGATAGATAGATATTACTTTGTCTTCATAGAATCATAGAATATTTGGTTGGAAGAGACCTTTAAATGTCACCTTGTTCACCCCCCCTGCAAAGACCAGGGACAACTTCAACTAGATCAGGTTGCTCTGAGCCCCATCCAATCTGACCCTGGTTTCCAGGGATGGGGCATCTGCCACCTCTCAGGACAACCTGTGCCAGGGTTTCACCATCCTCATTATAAAAAATTTCTTCCTTATATCTAGACTGAATCTACCCTCTCTTAGTTTAAAACCATTACCCTTTGTCCTGTCACAACAGGCCCTGCTAAAAAGTTTGTCCCTGTCTTTCTTATAAGCCCCCTTTAAGTACTGGAAGGCTGCAAAAAGGTGTACCCGGAGCCTTCTCTTCTCCAGGCTGAGCAACCCCTACTCTCTCAGCCTGTCCTCACAGGGGAGGTGTTCCATCCCTCTCATTTTTGTGTCTTTCTTCTGGACCCTCTCCAACAGGTCCATGTGTTTCCTGTGCTGAGGGCTCCAGAGCTGAACTCAGGACTCCAGGTGGGGTCTCACCAGAGCAGAGCAGAGGGGCAGAATCACCTCCCTCGACCTGCTGGCCACACTGCTTTGGATGCAGCCCAGGATATGGTTGGCCTCCTGGGCTGTGAGCACACATTGCACGGTCATGTCCAGCTTTTCATCCACCAGTACCCCCAAGTACTTCTCGGCAGTGCTGCTCTCATCCCTTCATCCCTCAGCCTGTACTGATACCGAGGGTTGCCCCGACCCAGTGCAGGGTCTTCATGCTTTCAGCCTGGCTGTCAGGACGCAACAACAAAGCAAGGAGACAAAGAAATGTTGCTGACTTTTGCAACTGATTTCTGTCAATGAGATCCTCCTCCCACCCTGAAGGCAAGTCACTGCCATATAGCATGTCCCAGTATTGAAACATCACCGGTGTATACATTCAAGTACAGATGTTTGATCTGGAATCTGTATGCTCTCCAGCCTGTGGAGCCTCTCACAGTCACCCTATTGTGCAGCCTGCAGGGTCCTTCTGACTTGGAAATTCAATTTGCAATGTCCACTAATGCTGCTCCTACCCATCTGTGTACTTTTTTACATGATGGCTTGATTTTACAACTGCTAGTTACTGGTAATAGCACCTCTTTTATCCTACCTTGGTAGCACAGCCCCCCACTTTACTGCAAATGAAATAGGTGTTTGCCCCTTTGCCAGCTCTGAGCTGCAAACTCCCTCAGCATGCCCAAACTATCCATTTCTGCAGAGCTCTGCCTCCAGTTGAAAAGCCAAAAGAGAGTGGAAAGGATCATGTTCTGCATATGAGTGAACTTAGTGCTGAATTCTATAATGGTAGTAAAAGTGGGCGGGTGGCTGCAGGAAGCCTTCCCATTGCCGTGCTGCTGCAATTCAAGACCCAGCAGGCACAGATGAAATGGGACAGTGACAGTTTTCTTTTGCTGGAAAGGCATGTCAGGAAAGATCCTCAGCTGGTAGAGTGGTTACCTTGAAGTGAATTGAAACTTATGTGCAATTGAGGATCTACTTCAAGGAGAAGTTCCAGCTTTATTGAAGTAATTGGAAATTTTGTTATTTAATTCAGTGAGACAGTCTGTCAGTCTTGATTCTGTAGGACATCGGAAGACTGCAACATGAAACTGAAAGAGATGTATTTTTCTTACTGCAGGTAGGGCTAGGATAGATGTAGGAATGAAGTAGAAGGTCAGGTGGAAAGAGGAGAGGTCATTCTTTCAATAGTTTGGACCGTAAGATGTGCACTATGCTTACCAAGCACCTGCCATACTGTGCAGTGTATACAGCTGGTTGCAAATGCTCTTTCTGCTGAAAACAAGCTGCTATGGCAATGATGCAGGATGTAGTGTATGCTGGTTTCTTTGTGAGTAGGATGTCCTCATACTCCTCTTTAATATCAACCTGTGACTGTTCAGTCTTTTGACTAGTAGGTGGGTGCTGAAGCCTTGCTGATGGTATATCTTGTGCAAGAGTGGCAGATATTTGCTTGCTAATGCTTTCATTTTGTAGATATGTGTACCTGATGTATTCATCCTTAGTTCTTTTAGCCTTTTGGGAGGTATTTGTTGTGCATGTACTCTGTCTTCCAGAAATGTCCAGTATTTGACAAGAATATCGAGAGAGGGAATAGGACATGACCTACAGATGTATTTCTGGGAACATTCCTGCACGATAGTTATGTTTACACTGATTGCGGATCCTCAAGCCCGCATTTAAAATGTAGATCAAACAATATTGCCAACATGTATTTTTCCTTATTGAGAGTTTCTCCAAATATGGAGTCATATTTGCTGTTCTGCCAGTATTCTTGCAGTAGTGTCTGGTTTATATTTATGTGCAATTCCTCTTGTTAAAGAAAGAAAAAAAGCATAATGGCCAATGTCTGGCTGAAATGTGCAATGGGAGTATTGACTGTATTATGATTTCAGATGGGTAAATGATAAATAAATATGCAAGGAGCATACAGCGATGAAGCCTCAGGTATAATGTTGTTATTCTACTATTTCTAGTATGTTCCGTGACACTAAGATAGTCACGTAATGGTAGCAAATAGAAATTGGGCATTTAAGTAATCTGCTCTCAAACTAATATGCAATGTACTGCTCAGAATCCTGCTACAGTGGTGATATAGATAAATAGCTAGGTCTTTAACGTTTGATTTATAGTTTGTTAATAATATGTGGTGAGTTAAACAGCACAGAATGAATACATAAATTTATTTAATCATTTAGAAATCATAAAATTTGCTAAATGATAAGAAAAGGAAAATTTAATTTGTTCAGCTCTTTGTCACTGCAGAACACTCCAAGCTGGCCTTTAATTTTCATTATTGGGTCCAGTTACATTGTCAGGTCTACCTCACGGGCATTTATGAAAGGCACATTTAACAATCTTCATTAGGAAAAATGCTATGATTTTTCCTGAAGGCTTGTAAGGAGTTGCACAAAGAATGAAATGATCTTGGGCCACTGATCTGGAAAGCTCTTTCTTTTTTGGCATTCTTTATACCATAAAAGGGCAAAAGCCCAGTATCTGTGATGTTATTCAATTAAGTATATTTCATCCTCCTCAAAAGACTTCATGTCTCTGGACAACCAAAACCCATTAATCTAGGGAAAAAGAGTCAGCACGTAATAATAGAATGTAACTTTATTGAGCACTTAAACTGTGGCCAGGAAAAGCAAATACACTCTGAATCAACCCAGTGCAGTGAAGTGGGATATAAATGTTGCAGAGCTTATCTATGGAAGCATGTTGTCATTTTTCTGAGGTTTCTATCAAACTTTTAATCAAAACCATAGCTGAAATTGGCCCATGTTACTGTGATCATTTTTGAATGTTCTGTTCTGTAAAGTCTAGCACACAGATTTATAACGTTTGAACACTACTACTGTTGCCAAAAGTCACAAGAAAGTTGCAGGCTTCAGACACACATCATCAGTACATGTTATATATCTACTTCAGAAGCAAAGGGAAGTCCATTGGAAATGGCCACAAATGCACTGCTGTGGCTAGAACCAACGATGCTGATAAAGTTGCAACATGATCTGGGAAATGTATTACTTTAATGAATAAGGAGGAACGTATTCACAAAGACCAGCTGCAGACTAGGTAGGCTAGAGGCCTGTACTAGCTCCTGTAAAAGTCAGTTTGGAATACCTATAGTTAGAGTTCAGCTCTGAATTGCCCTACAGAATGGCAGCACTGATTTAATATATTGCTTAGTGACATGTGGTTTTTCTATTCATCCATTTTTCTTAGCACAGCTGGTCATTGTGCCTCTTACCTTTCCTACATACAGCAGTAATATGAGAATCATACCAATATATATGAAGGTAACCTCCATATATAGTCCATAATGCCTATTGCACATACCTGAAGTTCATGTTTCAAACTTCTTCAGGTAGAAGGATCATAGTACTGCCATGAGCCTTATTTTAGGCTTGCTCTTTGTTTTGTTGTCTTCAGTGCATAAAAACAAGCACTTGCTTATGTGTTCTGATAGACCATGGAGGCAGACTTGCCTGTTAGCAATAGGCAAGTTTCTTTTGCCTGATAATGCATCTACTAGAATAGCTATTAATCTAGTGATTTCATATAGCACTAGATTTTATATACAGACATCAAAAACACGTATCTCGTATTTCAGCTATCTTTGGTTTTTATGAGAAACACAGAGATGAACACCACAGTCTAAATGAAAACCAGAAGAGAGGTTTATCTAATGCCACAGCTGATACTTTTGTACAGATCTTAATACCATAAAAATGCTATAAGGAGTATCAAAAGAAACAATAAATATGTGTACATAATTATATCATGTTAGTGAAGTGCTTATTTAGTAAATTATACTAAGTTAAACATTCCCTCATTAAACAGTTTTGAGAAATAAAAGTTGATCAGAAAATATAAAACATTACAGAGTATAAATTAAGGAAAGGAGATACTATGTTCATCATGTATTGATACTTACTTTTTCCAATCAGAACACTGTATGTTGTTGTGTTTTGATAATGGAGTGGGTGTGAAGAACTAACTTCATATAAGGAGTAATAGGCAATGTAAAATGTTGGGTTTTCTACTAATGGGTTGACAAGTTAGGGTTTTGCTTATAATTAATAAAAGTTAGAAAATATGAAGAATATGTATATGGTGATAAGATGAAATATTGAACTAATTTTGTGAGGCATACCAAATTTGGAAAAATGTAATTCAATTGGTTCTCTTTTTTCTGAACTCCTATCTCATTGGGCACTGGCTTTGGAGTAATTCCATCCTGTATCCAATTTTCGAAGAATTTCCATCTGGTTTCATGATATTGGCCCAGTGTTTGAAAGGTAAATAGGCATTCAAGCACGCAAGATACTTTGCAGAGTTAACTGACCACGATCAGGGCTTTCTGAGACAGTCACATAGTCAATTGGGGGAAAAACTGACTTGGATATATGAAGCATCCAGCTTCATTTTCCTTTATGTAGCCAAGACCCTAAATTACCCTGATGTGCTTGGCTGAGTATATGATGAATAAGTTGGCTAGAGGAAGGAACTGGTACTGTCTGTAATTTCCATGTGCCTCTGGGAGGTCCATATGAGGAAATATCAAGCGATAATTTGAAGACTCTTCAAGTAGCTTGGGATTATTATTTTTCTATTTTTTGAAATAAATTGCATAAAGTGCTCTGGACAGTAGGACTAGTAAATGATGAAAGTTTCTTCAAAGTAGTACACTGCTTCCTGCCTAACATGTACTTCTTCCCTTTTGTCTCTTACCTGGCTCCTCTCCCTGTAGCATCTGAACAATTTAAGTCTTTCATGCATCTGTTTAACAGCAGCCCTGTAAATTAAGGGATTAGTGGTGTCTACATCTAAATGAGTGAATGAGTGGGCCTTCTAGGCTCCTGAGTCCTCGGTGAGACCCTGCCGTGCATCAGCCCCCTCCAGGGTTTCTCGAGAAAGAAAACCCGGAGGCTCTGGCTAGAAGAACTCTGCAGTGACCACCACCCTTGTCCTAGCCAAGCCATGGTCCATGTCGTGATCCACTCAGTGTAGGTGCTGCCATAATTTCCAACTGCCCTTATTCCCTATAAAACTTCCTGGAGGGATACACGGAAATAAAAAAAGTTAGCAAGCAGGCTAACCTTTAGTAGACCTGTTAGTAGAAAAACTATTTACATATTCAAAACATGCTGTTTACAAACAATATATGTTTTCTGTTTAGAGCATCCATTGAAAATCATTAGGTAGCAGAGATCAGAGAACTGCTTTCGGCTAAGCCAGAAATACAAGAGTCAGCTGTTACTAATAAACTCCAATTTCAATTGATTGAATAATTATTTTATTCAGCCAATTTTCTTTTGAAAATAGTTACATCAAATAGTTTGAAAACTGTTCCAGATGTCAGTTGTTCTTTCCCATTGGGAACGCATGAGCAAATGGAAGATAGGTCATTTGATCGATAAAAATAACATACATAAGTATAACCCCATATTCTATCTTAATATATCTGACAAGCAATTTCACTCCTAACGAAACTAAACCTGAGAGTTCTTTTCCTAATTTAGCCAAAAATTCCACTTTGATTCTGTTTGTAGTCAAATACGCTCCGGTGTCCCTTCCAGCAATGAGTACTTCTGGATGTTTGAAGGTGAAAGCTTTCATCTTGATACAAGTTCATCCTTCCTGATGTCATTTAATTTAATGTCAGGGTTTACTGAAAGTCTTCAGTCAAAACTATTAAGAACACATTGGTTTTTGATTGAATGACTCTTTTGTGAATCACACTGCTTCCCATAGAAAATGTTGACTCTTGGTTGAAATTGCCGGAAAACCAAAAGTGCTACCTTGGAAGTATTTTCTTCCCATCCCCATTTGCTTCTGTGTCCAGCTTCCTAGGACAGATTACACTGCCTGTAAAGCATTTAAATGCCTCTTAAAACAGTGAGATGCAGTGCACTGTGGAAGCAGAGAGGACAAAATGTCAGAGCAAAAAGTTTGCAAACAGTTGTTTTTCTTCCCTCTTCTGCTGGCTCTGAGATCTGTTACTCTCAAACACTGATTTACAGCAAGATCATGTTACTTGTTAACATATTAGTCATACTTTTGAGAGATTAATAAGATTCAATGGCACATTTTGAAAAGCTGACAAACATTTCAAAATATGATTTCTGACATGTCATTAAAAATAATTCTATTCTAAGACACAGCATTTCCTTTAAAATAAAAACAAACTTGAAACTAAACAACAACAATTCACCATGCTGTTTTTGGGCCTAGAACTGTGAATTTTTTTCACTGAAGTTTCAGGAGTTCTGAGATAGTAAATAAAGCAGCAATTTATAATGTCTTCCTGTGGCCTGTAAGGAAGTAGATACAAGGAATACTGTAGTTTACACAGGCCAGCCACGAAGAAGTGTTAATTTATGAAGACTAATGATCTATGTCACGTAGATTTGCTCCTTAGAAACAAAAAGTTCTGGATAAAATCCTGGCTACCCTGAACTTAGTGGGAGTTTAACCACTATCTTCAATAGCTTTGACTGTACCAGTAAATAAAAAATGCTTGGGACTCTTCTCCGCACCGCTGCATTCAGGTTGCCTACTGGGACTAGCTCCGTGCCACCTCCTGAGCCCTGCACAGGAGCCGTGTAGGGGAGGACTAACTGGCCCAGGCAGAAGTCACGCCACGACTCTTCTGGCAATCAGCAGCACAAACTAGCATAGCCATGGCCAGGGAGGCTAGAATTTCACCTTCTCCATCCAGTCTTTTTTAACTGAAGTATACTTGTCCCCGGTTTCTCTGTTCCGTAATTTCAATAGCTGGAAGATTAGGTCATAAATACAGGCATTGCTTCATTTTTTTCTGATACAGTTCAAAGGGAACAAGAGGCTTTCTAGCAAAGTAGCTGGTTAGTTGAAAGCTGGATTTGACTGAATTCCACCCCCACCAAGGAGAAAAAAATCTGTAGAGTAATTAAATTTTAAGTATCCTTAAAACTGTAAATGTTAAGCAACTATTTTATTTAATTGCATACCATATGTCACATTTGGCACACATTAAAATCTGCAGGTTTTTAATGTGTTTCTTACTGCTCAGTAACTAGTACTCAGTTAAATATTTGTTCTAAGACTTCTTAAGTACAGAAGTAGCCTGTATGAGTTTATAGTCTCTTGTCATGCAAGAAAGGAAAAAGTAAAAATCAGTAATTCTTTAAAGTTTTAGAGAGTCAAAAGCCATATATAATCAATAGGCATTGCCTTCCTGCTGGATCACTGAAATTTAGGTCATATGCTCCATCTAACATGCTATAATTTTTACAAATTAATTGTCCTGTAGTGCAAGCTTAACACAACCTCCTATCCACCATGTATATATTTGAAAACAAACATTTAATTTGCATGTGTAAATACATGCTCGTCCAGGCAGGGATGCCTAAAAACGTTTCTCCTAAATCTGTAATTAAGAATTTGAATGAATTTTCTGTTTTTCAGAAGTCTGCAATATGAATTATCTCCTATTGACCATCTGTTGTATATCTTCTTCCCTCAAATATGACTCCAAACAGTTGAAAATAAGGCTTTGTCCTTTATTGTAGAGTACTGATGTTTTTTCACAGTAAGAAATCATACAAGATTCTGAAGGCAGAAAGGGCTCTACCACATGCTAAGTCACATTAAAAATTACTACAATTAATTTTTGTAGCCTTTTTAAAAACAAAATTGTTGACAGAAAGAAAAATTTTAGACTACATAGAGGAAGAATTGCTGGATTTTTATCCCCTCCCTTAGGTTGCAATGCCATAAATAAGTTTTGGGGGTAGAATGGGAGCAGAAGTATTCACTTAATGAAACCAGTTTAAAAACAAACCAACCCCCTGCCCCCAAATCAAAGCCACATTTTGCCTGAAGCTAAAGGACTAAGAACTCGGAGCCTCTTCTACTCTACCTTTGTTCAGTAGTGACAGGAGATTTTCATAGGTGAGATGCAAAACTATGGCAAATGTTTCACTTGTATTTTGCCTCAACAACCTGCTTTTTTTTTTCTTGAAAGTGACTCCATTGGAAGTATGGAAGCACATGGAAATAAAAGTGAGATTTTTGCTGTAAAATTAATAATCCACAAAGCGAGTGTTAGTACTTGGGTGCCTTCCCAAGGTACAATGGAAAAGATGTCTTTCTCCAGAATTTCCTTTTTATTTTTTTTTTAGGATGGATTGAAATGACAAAGCTTTTATTTTGTTAACAGAAGTCTCTTCTAAAGTCTTGCTCAACTCTGATCACATATGGCGTTCTTTAACTTTTAGTCTCTCTGATCACCAGGAACATTAAATCAAACCATGATCTAGAGTCATCAAAGGCATAATGTTCCATGAAAAGATGAAGTTAATTCAATTTCAATAACTTCATTGGCATTATATGTTGCACAGGTACAATAGAAGTTAATCAAGACAATGAATATCAGACATTTGCTCATTGAAAATAATTTAGTATTAATGTAGTGTGGTTTTAACACAGAGACAGATAATTTCTGCACTAAAATATCAACTGTTTTTAATGCTGCTTAATATGCACACTAGTATATCAGCACACTAGTTTGGCACAGATTTCTAATGGAACAGTCCTGACATTGTTTCAGAAACTGAAACTGTGATTATGCAGAGAAAATAATTGTCTTCAGAAAGTTGGACATTCTCTGATGATAACTTTTAGAACTGTGGTGTGTTTATCACTGGGAAAAGGGTGACTTGAAACTCAGAATTAGTTCCCTTCCTATTCACATTTTATTCTTGAACAGAACAAAGTGTTCTTGATTTTTCATTTGTGGCTCCAACTTGTTGCGAATAGACATTCATCTGCTGTATAGCTGGCTTGTCAAGAAACTCAGTTGGAAGCTGAGGATTCAGAATGATTGTACTGATCTTGCAGGATAGAATATTTCCTTCTCATTGAAAAGAGTAAATACTAAATGCTTTTAATTGAGACTGTAATGACACAGATAGTGTTTCCCATTTCAGTTGGTTCCCTCTATAATTATTAAAACTTTCTTGAAAACCATCTTAATGAAGCATTCCTCCCAATGAACTGGTTTGTTAAAAAAATTTGTGTAAACCAAACATCTGAAGAGGCATGTTGCAAACATGATGCAAGTGGAAAATGAAGTTTTAAAGTGTGTTTGAAAGAAGTATTATTTGTAAGTTGTCTTCCCTTTTTTGTTCAAGATGTTCCATCAACATCATAATTTCTGGAAGGATAATATCCAGAAAGAATCCCAAGCAAGTTGTTTCACATAAACTAACTTCTGTTAGCTAATAGTGGGCTCTTTTCACTAGCTTTTAGTAGTGCGTTAATTAATGTTTAGGAAACAGAGTAAAAACTCAGATACTCAGCATCATGTAAATCCAATATGTATCGGAACTTTAGCATAACAAATTATTTGTCAAAAAAGTAGCAATGAGAGGGAGTCTGCATATATGTCTAAAACTGCTTCTATAAGGCTTTGAGAAGATTCGTGTTAACAAGTCATTTCCCTCTATAACGGCAAAGCTGTGAAAGACAGTACACCAATATTTTGTCAGTGATAGATGGGCTTCACAGAAGGCAAAGGCGGGGACTGGGAGAATGAAGAACCACCCACTAGTGTAGGAGAAGATCAGGTTTGAGACCATCTAAAGAACCTGAAGGTGCACAAGTCCATGGGATCTGATGAGATGCATCTGTGAGTCCTGAGGGAACTGGCAGGTGAAGTTCCTAAGCCAGTATCCATCATATTTGAGAACTGGTGGCAGTCCGGTGAAGTTCCCACTGACTGAAAAAAAGGAAACATAACCCCCATTTTTAAAAAAGGAAAAAAGGAAGACATGGGGAACTACAGGCGAGTCAATCTCACCTCTGTGCCTGGCAAGATCATGGAACAGATCCTCCTGGAAACTATGCTAAGGCACATGGGAAATGAGGTGACTGATGACAGCCAACATGGCTTCACTAAGGGCAAATCATGCCTGACAAATCTGATGGCCTTCTACAATGGTGTTACAGTGTTGGTGCATAAGGGAAGTGACTGATGTCATCTACCTGGACTTGTGCAAAGCATTTGACACTGTCCTGCATGACACCCTTGTCTCTAAATTGGAGAGACATGGAAATCCGTCAAATGACGGATTGACCTGTCGGCGGATAAGGAATTGGCTGTGTGGTTGCAATCAAAGTATTGTGGCCAACGGCTCGATGCTGAAGTGGACATCAGTGACGAGTGGCATTCCTCAGGGGCTGGTATTGGGACTGGCATTGTTCCACATCTTTGTTGGTGACATGGACTGTGGGATTGAGTGCACTCTTAGCAAGTTTGATGACGACACCAAGCTGTGCGGTGCGGTCATCATGCTGGAGGGAATGGGTGCCATCCAGAGCAACCCCCAGTGGACCTGTGCAAACCTGTGCAAACCTGTAAAATGAAATTCAACAAGACCAGCTGCAGGGTCCTGCACATGGGTTGGGGCAATCCCACACACAAATACAGGATTCGTGGAGAATGGATTGAGAGCAGACCTGCCAAGAAGGACTTGGGGGTGATGATTGATGAGAAGCTCAACATGACCAGCAATGTGCGCTTGCAGCCCAGAAGGCCAACCGTATCCTGGGCTGCATCAAAAGAAGTGTGACCAGCAGGTCAAGGGAAGTGATTCTGCCCCTCTACTCTACTCTGGTGAGACCCCACATGGAGTACTGCATTCAGCTCTGGGGCCCCCAACATGGAGCTGTTGGAGTGGGTCCAGAAGAGGGCCACAGAAATGATCAGAGGGATGGAAACACCTCTCCTATGAGGACAGGCTGAGAGAGTTGAGGTTGTTCTGCCTGGAGAAGAGAAGGCTCCAGGGAGACCTTGTAGCAGCCTTCCAGTACCTGAAGGGGGCCTACAAGAAAACTGGAGAAGGATTTTTTATAAGGGAATGTAGTAATAGGACCAAGGGATAATGGCTTTAAACTGAAAGAGGGTAGACTTAAATTTATACTAGATATAAGGGAGAAATTTTTTACCATGAGCATGGTGAAACACTGGAACAGGTTGCCCAGATAAGGTGTGGATGCCCCATCCCTGGAAGTGTTCAAGGCCAAGTTGGATTGGGCTTTGAGCAATCTGGTCTAGTGGAAGGTGTCCCTGCCCAGGGGGGTGGGGAACTAGATGGTCTTTAAGGTCCCTTCCAACCCAAACCAATCTATGGTTCTGATTCTTTATGACTAACTAAGTGTTAGAGCTGCAATTATTAACATCTAGTGGTTTCCTTTAGGAAGGATGGTTTACTTTTTTCTTTCAGCACTGCTGCAATTGTTTCCTTACCCATGAGCACTGCAGCTATTATAGCTGACTGGGGTGACGTGCTCAGGAGCCAGGCAGGCATGAATTCCACTTATTAGATGACTTCTGTGGTGCTGACAAACCTGCAGTCAGGTACACTACAATAGTGTGAGTTTAAAACTGTGGATGAGGCTCAGCCTTTCTATTTAATGACATGCATTGTGTGTATGAAAATATACAATGGAAACAGCAGTGTGTGTGTGTGTGTAATTTTTTGTGGTTTATTTTTTAATGCTGGTGTTAAGTACCAGATTAATTTCTTTGTACAAACTTACTCAGTTAGCCAGATCTGTAAATAATACATTAAATCTTATTCTGAGTTTCCTAATAAAGGACGTTGAACTATTCCCTTTATCATTACTACTGTGACCTAATAGAAGAAACAAGTATTACTTTTCTCCCAAAGGGGAAGTCAAAGATTAACACAGCCTCAAGTGGGATGTTCATGGTAAGAAGAAGGAGTAGTGACATTACCAACAATGCTAGTACCCCAGCAACAATTAGATTTCAGAAGTTCAGATTCACCAGTCCACTCTCAAAAGACTAAGTCTACTCAAAAAGCAGGCAATGTCATGTCTGTACATAGCATAAAATGCAATGGATTGGGCAGTTAGAAAGAAATTGCTGATTTGCAAGCAGAGTTAATGAATGTCTTTTGCAAAAAAAAAAAAAAAAAAAAAAAATTATGCTTGGCTTCAAGTTAAAGATTTGGATTTTAATGTGAGATCAGAAAAAGGAAACCAAACTTTTTAATCCTGATACATGGTTCTTCCAGTCTGTTTCCAGAAGCTTTTTGTAGCCAGGAGTGACAGACAACAGAAGAATGATTTTCTAATTATTATTTGTTTTAGCAGACCTACAGACGGTGCTTTGACCTAAAGATTGAGATTCCAAAGACCCATTCTCCTTGGAACCATGAAGCTAAAGAAACACAGACAAAGTCATGAACAAGTGCAACTTTTTTTTACCTGTCATGAGGAGAATAAAACTTTTATCATTGTTAATAATAAATGACTACAACAGTTATTGCTTTCAGTGTAAGAAGCTGCAAGATCAAGGTAATAGAGCATTCTCCAAAGCCATGCAATAAGGAGTAAAAGCACTATTCTAATATAGTGAAACAGAAATTCTTACCAAAGTAGTGGTCATCCATTTTAAACTGAATGATACTGAAGGAAAGAAAAAGACCATAGTTAGGCTTTTTTCAGGCAATGTAATCACAGTCAGATGAAAGCTTTGGATAATGAATTATACGATACTATGTGAGGTTGTCCATCTAAGCTTCCCAGCAATAAGGGACTTACTATAACAATTTATGGACTTCGGTTCCCATGGAAGGAAATATATGTATGCCTTTCCTGATGCAACTGAAAGTAAAAGCTGAAAGATAAAGTAACGGTTCCCAGGGCTTTTCACATTAGACTTGATTTCTGCATTAATCATCTCTATCACAAACAGTCCTTGGCTGTAGTCCATGAAGACAAAGGAATGATTTCACAAAGCAAAGGAAGACATTTTTCATTTACTTGTGGATGCTTGTGGATGTTCTCAGTCTGAAAGGTAATCTTTCAATAACAGAGAAATTTAATGTGAAAGCAATGCTATTGACAAGTAAGGTTAAACGGACTTGAAGGAATGTTGAGTTTCACTTCAGATCCTAAGTAAAGACACTTGTCTTTGTACCCAATCTGTTTGCAGCTTTGAATCCTGGAAATGTTAAAACTAATCTTAACTTTCTTTTCTTTCCCTTGCCCTTTTTGGCAATTGCTGAACTGTGTAAACCAGTCATGATGCTTATCATGTCACTTAAAAGGTTTCCAACAAAACTTAAAAATTTTTCCACAAAAAAAGAAAATTACACAAGTAAAAGGTCTGAGAGATATCAGTATGTATTCATATGCAATGTAATTCACAGCCTTCTTCCCCGCAGCTGGCTGCTGAGGTGCTCAAATCCTGCAACTACACACACAGTAAATCCATGTAAATTCACGTCTGAAGACAAAGACAGCTGATATGAAGTCAGAACTTCTTTTAATGAAGAATTCTGCAGGAATTACTATTTAGGCAGAACGCATAGGGATTTTATTCCTATTTCCCGGGGGAACATTTTTTCACTATGAGGGTATTATTGAGAAGATGAATTGAATTTCCTGGCTGTTTTTTTTCTCTGGGACCTCTGGAGATCATAGCTTCACTGTTAGACAAGGTTGCTCAGGGCTTATCCAGCAAAGTTCTGAAAATCTCCAAGGATGGAGGTTTGACAGCCTGTCTTAGGCAACCTGCTGTTTTCCCCTTGCTGCAGCTTGTGTCTGTTGCCTCTTGTAATATCACTGTGTGTCTCTGGCACGATCTTCTCTGCAACCACTTGGCAGGTAGTAGAAGGTGACAACAATATTCCTAACTCTAGCCTTCTGTTCTTCAGATTGAACAACCTTGGTTCTCTCAATTCCTTTTCATACACCATATGCTTCAGCCCTCTCATTGTCTTCGTGGCCCTCCACTGGACTTGCTCCAATTTGTAAATGTCTTTCTTGCACTAGGGAGCCCAAAACTGGCAGCATTACTCCAAATGTGGTCTTACAAGTGCTGAATGTGGGAGAACAAACACTCCTCTTGACCTGCTAGCAAGAGTATACTCTTGCTAATGCAGCCCAGTGACTGTCCTTCATCCCTGCAGAGGTATACTGCTGGGTCTTGCTCACCAAGACCCGTAGTTCCTTGCCTTCAAAGCTTTCTCTCCCATCAATGCCAAGTCTTTACTGTTGCGTGCTGTTATTGCATCCCAGATGCAGGACTTCTTTGCATGTGTCCTTGACTTGGGAAATGGTACATGCATAAGAGTGTTCTTCTCCATCGTGCTTCAAAGCACAGTTTGTAGTCATGGACGTATTACTTGAGTAGTACAATCCAAATACTACTGTAGTCTCTAAGTACTTATAGGTGTGTCTGGTTTCAGCCACAACCCACCAGGGGTGAGTGAGCAAATGGTTGTGAAAACCATCTCCAGAGATAATAATTTAGCTTTCTGAAGTGGATGTTGTGCATGTAGGATGAAAAATGTATCTGTTAGGATAATGTTTTTTTATGGGGTTTTCATTTTAGCACCCAAAAGCTATAAATATTAAATGCACATGCACATTTATTGCAAATGTTACTGTGCATTTATTTGGACAGCTATATATTTAGCTATGCCTGAATGAGATACAAAATACCTTATTTGCCTAAGTAAGCACCACTAAAATTCTTGCCACATATCCAGGCACAGGATCTTAGTGAAGGCTTCCAAGACATGGTCAGCAGTTTCTGGGCTTAGATCCTTTTGCAGGCTCAGCATTCAAAGAAACAGGATGAAGAGAAAGTCTTTGCCAGATAAGAGAAGGAAAAGCATTTTGTTATTAGGATGCACAGATGGGGAATTGTGCAACTCCGTTTGTATAAAATCACAATCTGAATAAGCCCAGGTGAGGGTTGGCAGGTGGATCCAACGAACCAGCCTTCGAGAATGTGTCCCTGCAAACCTCATTGATGTCTTGCAGGCAACTGAAGGAAAAATAAAAATGGTTGTGATGGCTTTCCTGCCACTCTCCAGTACATCATAAGGGGCCAAAAGGCTGCAGCACATAAATCCTATTACAAATCGTTTGCTCTTCTTATTCTTGGTCAGCTTTTACCTTTTCTTGCATTTAAGACAGTAGGTGGAATGAAGTCTTAGCAGGACTGAAATCAGTAGGCTTTTTCACTGTGCATTTTCACTCCAAGGATGGAATCAACACTTCGACTCTAACTTAAGCAGTTTAAAACCTACTTATCTTTTCCAAGATACCCATCTGGACTTTTCTGTTCACAGTGGTAAGAACAGAGGTACCTAATATGCAGGGCATTCCAGCAGGTTACATACTTGTCTTGGAGACCTACTCTGCTTGTTTCCGTTTTGGAGCCAAATTCTACAGTTACATATAGACTTCTAAAAGTGCTTGATTAACACTTAACATAACTCTGTGGACTTCAATCTTAAAAAATATATGCGAGAGTAAGGTACTAGTTTTTTTTTTTACAGGGTAACTTTTTTAACAGATATGGAATGTGATTTTTCAATCTACAGTGAAATCATAGTTGTTCAATTGGGAGGCAAGTGAAGGTCTGCGTCTACTCTGTTTCACTGCTTAATCTCATTGCTCAGTTTCAGGAAAAGACCTGTTAGAACGGAGGGGTGTGTGTGTGTGTGTGTGTGTGTGTTCAAATTTTCCTTGGACCTGATCTTGTTCTGAAGCTGATGAGGTTGCTTTACCACCTCGTGGAAAGGTTCAATATTGGTCACGCAAAACTGTTAACAACGGCAGAAATTTTGACTGTAAAAAGTTGAAATATCATCAGTTTTGCACGTACAAATTGAACTGGTAAAAAGCCAAATATTTTCTGACCTCCTTCTGTATTTGAAATTCTTCACACAGTTGTTTTATTATATAAAACGGTTTGTGGTAGAGGTGGAAATTCCTTGTGCTAGTCCCCTTTTCTTGTGTAACTTCATAATAACTTAGTGGATAGTGGAGATCCAAGGCAAGTACACCGAGGAATCAGGCTCAGAACTTTCTCCCTAGAATGATCAGAAATTTAAAAAATTAATTCTGCTAGGACTTCTTAACAACAATAATAATAGTGATTTGGTTAATTTTTTAAACTTTTTAAATTTTTTTTATTTTTAAAGTGAGCTCAGAAACACAGTCTGCAGAACTCCCATATCAGCCTTTCCTCTTGGTCATCAGCTGAAAGTGGACTTCACAGAGAACCAAAACCCTAAAAAACCTGGAAACTTGGCAGGTCGTAAGTTTGTATTTTAGTTCAATGGCTACTTTTGATCTCATAGTGCAACTGTGGTGAGTGTTAATGGATCAGAAAAAGAGAAGTTAAAAATGTTAAGCAGGGCACTGCATTCGGTATCACAAACAATAAATGCAAACTTCTTTAGGCACTGCAGAACTCCAGCTACCTTACTGTAGGTGGAAGGCCCTGGAAAGTTGTAAAATGGCTATGCAAGAGTCCTGGTGACCTGTGTAGGGCAGAGCAAACTATGTGGCCATTTATCACATAGATACTCTGCTACAGTCACAAAACTTTTGCAGGACTGGATGTATGAAACAACCAGTGAGCAAAGCAATCAAGAAAACCTGACTGTTTTATTCAGTCCAGGCATAAGAGACAGCGATTTCAAGCCATTGTCTTTCATATTTTATGTTTCCGGAGCCAAAAAGTCATGAGGGAACTAAACTGTGGGGAATCAAAAGCAGAAAATATGTTTGCGTATTTCAAACACTTTCCCCCCGTCCTTCCCCACGACTGTCTGGCTCGCTCAGCACTGAGCCATCCCACCGCTGTGCGCGCAGCGGTACATCCCATGCACCGGCCTGGCTGGCGGGGCGGGATGCTGCCGGGGAACAGCGCAAGGTGGCTGCGCCATTAGGGGCTGGCCGGCGCCGAGGGCAGACCCGTCATGTGCGCACCGACTCAAGGCGCAGGATTCCCAGATGGGAGCGCAGCGGTGGAGCGGTGCTCCGCAGATGGGATAAGTGCCCTCATTATTCACACTCTGGACAGCATAAGTGCCTCCATTATTCACATGTGGGTCCATCGTATATTGAGGAAAATATTTATCTTTATTGTTTACTCAGTCACAGAGCAGAACTTTATCAAGTTTAATGTTACTGAATTAAGTATGCAAGCACATGACCTTTTTAACTTTTTTTAAGTTGCTCCTATCATGCTGGTAGGTAAACTAAAAATAGAGTGACCTATTATAACACCAAGGCAAACGCTGTGCCGGTGAAAGATTTACGTCCTTCAGTGGGGGATGAATCGGATATAATCAGATGGAATTACTCTTGATCATAACAATATTAAAATACTACCCCATACATCTGATTTTTTTCTAATGGTGTTTCTAATCTGAAGGTCAAAATGGAAGAAATACAAATGAAACTAACACCATTTGAATTTAAAATACAGTACTAACGCAAGATACAAATATTTGGAATGGTTGTAAGAGATGAAGGGTATTTATTTGCTTAAATAATACTGTGTCATGGGTGGTGTACAGCCATTTATTTTACTGTTACATAGTACTGATGAAACTTTTTATAACAGCCCAAGCATCTCACTTTTACTTTGATATATGTCAAAAGCACGTAATCTCTGTTCAGACTCTGAAATATATCACTGAAGCTGTTTAAATAATTTTTCGTATATAACACAAATTTTGAAAGCTTTTGGGGAGAAGGCAGAGGGTAAGTGAAAAGTCCCTTTGCAGCTGTTCACACCACGTTTCATGCCAGTGGGGACACCACAGGCTGAGGGGCACTCACAAGCACTGCTTGGTTAGACGTGGTCCTCAAAAAGTTACAACCAAACATTCACCAGACCAGAAAGAAGTAAGAGGAAAAGGAGATCAGCAAAGCAACCGAGGGACTGGTCTTCTGCAGAATAGTACCACAAATCAAAAAGCCATTCACAGACAACTTACCCAATGCACAATAAGGAGATCTTAATTTCAGTGCAAGAGCTGGTACCTCAGAAAAATTGCTACCAAATTGTTCGTGGCTGGGAGATATGTCTTCCTTTCATTAAATTTAACCCAAAATTTCTAGCAGCCATTTTGATAGCACTTAAAAATTAATTCAAATTTAAAAGCCCCTCGAACCCCTTGGGGCTTAAAAAGCCCCAAATCCTGTTCAGTGCTGTTACCCTGATCATGGGCAAAGAGCTGTGGAAATGACTGGTTGTGTTTTCTGCTTTTACTTTAAAAATGGAGCAGGAAATTTACCTGAAATGACTGATGTATCTGCCAGAATGATAGAGTGGCAACAGCTTAAAGAGCTTCTCTTCTGCTATGAACAACTTTGTTCGGACTGGTCATGTGCAGAGATATATGTCATCTTTCCCGTTTCTAGCTTCAGTCAGTGGAAAGATTCGCAGCTGGGTGGGATGTGGAACACCTCCAGATTTAGCGCAGGCAGTTTACTCTGACTGAATACACAGACTGTCTGGGGGAAAAGGAAGGACACTTGAAGTCCAGAGGATTTATTTTGCAGCAAACAAACAACTGTTTAGGCCAGTTCACTTAAGTGGCAGAGCAGAAATGTTGAGATCCGAGCCCCTGGTGTTCTGTATAACCTGTGTGGTTATATCTTATATACCATATATCTTGCTGTGTGGCCTGCCTTGAGCTATTTAGACTTTGCCTCAGTACCCTGCCTGCACAACGGAACAATACTCTCTATCCTTCTCTGAAGCCTTGTTAAGCACTCTGGTACCTTTAGATGGAAAGAAGGCTATGTGAGAACACTTTCTTATGATATGAATGCCAATTTCTTGCTAACTTCATATTTATCTCGGACGCCCCTGGATTTTTAAACATGTCAAGGTCCCCTAGACCAGGCACAGATCTACTGGAAAGTCTAACAGACCACGTGAGAATGTTCCCATTGTTGAATTTCTGTTTAGTAAGTTAACTTTTCATGTTATTTATGCACGACACCAGGCGCAATGACCAAATCAGAACTTGGTATCACTGTGGTAGGTGCAGTTCCACGCAGAGGCAGTGGAATTACCCACAGACCTAAAAAATAACCTTTCCTGCCCTCCCCGCTTCAGTCTGTATCAGGGTTGCATCTGGTGCTGTTCCTGCCAACAAACAAGCCTGGATAATCTTGCTGCTGGTCCTTCTGCTGATTGGTATTGATTACTCCTCTCACCTGAACACGAAGAGAAGTCTGCATTTCCTTATTGAACTCACAAGGCCAGGTGCTGAGAATACAAACATCCTCTGCTACCCTTGCGGTAATAATAAACATTCAAAATAAGCTAGAGCACAGACCTGTTTCAACCCATTTAAAGAGATGACCAGATAACTGCTCACGAAATATTTAAAGCAGTCTTGGAACTGGTGACAAATGGAGAATTACTATCTGCAAAGCACAGGCAGCGGTGCTGCTCGCCTGGAGAGGTACCGCACCTCAACTCAGGAATGTAAAGCAGAAGCATTCAAAGGCAGCTTGACTGCATCTAGCAATCTGTCACAGAGTTTGTCCCAATTTAGTAATGTAAATTAGCATCTGACCTGACCAAAACATATCCTTTGGTGATATTTTGGGTCACTGTGAGTTTATAGCAGACTTTTTCTTTCTACCCATCCTTAACTGGGTCTTGTGTAGACAGATACAAGATAAGGAATCCCATCACCAGCATAAAACAGAGCACATATTTTCTGAAGAGTTTCATTCTCTGGGAGGAAAGGAAACTAAGAATTAAGTGATGACTGATCTACCAGCTAACTGAAAATGCTCGTTATATTTCAACAATAAAACAATTATACAGAAAGCTATAAAATTCAGGTATTGAATTCACTCTATACTTTTGCAGTTAGAGGCTTATAAATTTCTTCTACTGGGAAATATTAATCATGGCTGATCTTCCTCAGCAAAGCTGACAGAGGGTAATAAATGCAAGGTAAGAGAAACCTGAAGCCTAAAACTTCAGCTGGCTCAGGTCACTTGTTTTACATTGATTTCAAACAGCCAAGTTACCTTCATTGACAAGCTTGTAGCTTGCATCTTAATTTCACTTTAGGAACGGCCAAGGACCAGTCTTTTGCTGATGCTGTAGGTATTGGCGATTTTTCTATCTTGCTTTGTCACTCCGAGCACTTAATTGGAGCCATCTCTTCTTCATGCACATTTCTAAGCAGAATCTCAGAGTGCTCCGAAGCTGACCTTCCTTGTGTTGTCAGCATTGTTAACTATCCTGGCTGGGACCTCACTGTTTCTTTTCACAACTATAGCAGCTCCCTTTTCTTTCATCTGCATGCACATATATTGTTTTCATTTTATACAATTTCCCTAGACATTTTAGCTTCTTCAAAAGCTTGTCTTCGGTCATCCCCACATACAGACAGCTAGATTCAGAATTGTGTCATGTTTTCACAACTTTCCCCTTCCTAATTACCTTCATGAATCACATCCTTAATTTTTAATGCAGCCTTCAACCTTTATTGTCTCTTTTTTTTTTCTTTTTTTTGTATACAATTTTCACCATATTTTTGCAAATTCTCTTTCTTGGTATAGATTATTCCTCTAACTTGTGATCTGACACCTTCCAGAAAGAAAACAAGCGTTTGCAGCTAGGTAATATGGCGTTTGGGCACTGCTGACTATTTTCAGGTGCTTTGGAACGACAAAGACTTGAACAGTTGATTTTTCTGTTAACACAGTCTTGTTACCATTACTTTTCTCTATCCTACCCACTTGCCTGCTTTCATTATGTTTATTTTTCACATCTTCATTGAAAAAATGTTGCATGATATCAGTAGCAGGGAGGATCTCTGCTGCAGCAGTAGTAATAGCAGGGAGCAAAATGATGGTGCATCCCACTGCTGCATCCTGTGGTTGCAATGCAATAGAGATGAAGAAGGTTTTAACTGATTTTCAGTGTTTGAATGCTGAGAAAGCTCGGGTTCAGCTCATTAGGAGTGGCTAACTTCCACAGTTACATGTTGACATGTTCCCTTCCAGTTCCAGGCACGGTATTTGCTCCCCTCCTCCATTTCAGCAGAACATTTCTACTTCTACACATACATGTAGGCATTGTTTGTGGTACAGTACTGAGGCACAGGGATAGAGAGGCAAATGGACAGAGGCAGCGGAGATAAAATTTCATCATAACTATCATGATTTATTGTTTGAGAGCACATTTAAATGGAAGAGCATTTGCTTATATGATATCATCCCTTTGAAGGGGCAAGCTTGTATCATAGGCACAGAGATCTCTGAGCTGTTTTGGTATGCATCTAAAATTTGTCCTTCCATTCTTGAGTTTCAAGTAGTTTTATATCTTGTTTCTCACTTATTACATTTTACACACATCTGCTCTGTGGACTGGTAGTGGTATATGTTATTTTCCAGAAAAGTATAAAATTTTAATCCAGGCTGAGATTTATGGTTTGAATTATATGTGATCATTGCAGCAAGTGGAGCAGGTAAAATTCAAACATCCTAAAATACAAGGAAGTTGCCTTGCAATACTGCTGTCCACTAAATATCATGTCAGTACAGTTTGGTGTATCTAATGTATATATGACCAAGAGTTCCATCAAATGGGCCTGATTTTGGTTCACAATACAAATTTTCTATTTTTAAGTTTGGGTGAAATTTTGACTCTTCTTGCCAGAAGCATAGATTTGAACACCTTTACTTATTGTTAAATGCCCACAGGAAAGTCTGTCAAAACAAAGTAGCCAGAATGGTATGTCAGTTGGCTTGTGCTAGCCTCTCTTTCCAGCAATCTGTTTTTCCCCTAACAGAGATCAAAATCACATCCATTGTGTTAATGTATATGTGCTTGTAAAATTTGTTTTTAACATCAGGACAATGAAATTGGAGGTGAGCCCATCAATAATTGCTGTATAATAAGTTTGCACCAGCTGGTCTGAGTAGAAACCAGTTTTTTTGTGGAATTAGTGATGATGAAAGGTGACTAGATGTGCTTGTAAGGAAGCAGGATTTGGAGTGTGAGCAGAGAGGTGTCTGGAAAGTGCTTCAAAAGAATAAGACTAGGAATGAATATGGCATAAGGAAGTCAGAGGGATACCCCAGTTGCAGAGTTTCCTAGATGAGGAAAGGATTCAGCATGAATTGGTTTTGATCCACTGTTCTCAAGGGCATATCAATGGATGTTGATGGTGGCTCCAGAAATGGTGGAGGTCTTCTCACACCATGTGGGACAGGATGTACATCTCACCACTCTCTGCTTAATGGGGTCTCATTGTCTTCTTATCCCCCAACAAAAGGAGGCTGGCTGTAAGGGAGACTCTGGTGGAAAGTTTTGCAAAGGTTTCAATCAGGGAAATAGAAGCAAAGGAAAGAGCAGGTATCTGTAATAAGACCTTTTGAAAAAAAAAGTGAATGATGCAGTCCCCCAACTGGACTATAATCTTCTTGGGCCAGGGACCCTAAGAAAAAGGCAAACAGAAAGTGTAATGTAAATTGTAAAAATGATTTAATAACCCTCTCCTGTAGATATCTGGTTAGGCTTTTGATTTTTTCCTACTTTTTGTCCAGGTCAAGTCATTGGAATACTTCATTTACATGCATGGTTCAGATGGACAGGGGTGTCCAGTTTCCATTTTCTGAAATTAGAATTCCTTAGGGGCATTTCAAATCAAGATGAAAAACTGAACCACTCCACATCACTGATCCCTTTGCAAAACACAGGCTTCAGTGTTTCGACAAAGACAAAGGCAGAGCCCTGCACCTGATCAACCCCTGCATCAGGCTGGGTCTGGGAAATGACTGGGTAGCAGCTCTGCTGAAAAGGACCTGAGAACCTAGTGGATATGGACCGGTAGGTTACTCATGAGCCAGGACTGTGTCCTGCAATTGGTGAAGGCACACTGGGCTATATTAACCAGTAACCTGAAGAAAATTGATTATTCTGCTTTATCCAGCACTTGCAAGACTGCATCTTGCATACTGGGTCCAGTTTTTTTAATCTACAGAAAAGGTACCAAAAAACAACAGCAGGTTCCGCAGAGGGCTTCCAGGAGGCTGGATCATATGCCCTGTGATGAGAGGCTGAGGGACTTGGGCTTGTTCAGCCTGGAGAAGAGACAGCTTTGGGACCTACGAGGATGTCATCAAAAAGATAAAGCCAGACTCTTCACAGTGATAAGCTGGGAAAATGAGAGGCAATACCATAAATCAAAATGGGGCAGATTCCAGCTGTATATACAGAAATAATTTTTCACTGTGAGGATGGAGAGCCATTGAAACATGCTGCCTGGGGCAACCATAGTGTTTCTATCCATGGAGGATTTATAGTCCCTGCTAGAGGAACCTGGTCTGAATTCAGTGTTGACCCTGCTTTGAGCAGGAGGTTGAACTAAAGACCTCTTGAGGTCCCTTCTAACCTAATTCCTATTGTGTGATGAGGAATTCTGAACTTTCATCTCTTCTTTTTGTCTTTTCTCCTGGTGGTCCTTTGTTGCAATGCAGAGCTTTGTCCTAAACTATTTCATCTAAAGTCATATCAGAACATTTTGGGATAACACTGATTTATTGCGGGACTACTATGAAAGAAACATACAACTCCATATGTGTCTGCAGCTTCCCAGCATGTAGGTAAGTTTGAGAAAATGCATAACAGAGACTTCATCTTGGCTGATTTTATTCCTGGTGACAAGGACCAGATTTTTTTATTAGGAAATTAGTACAGAAGTATTTTACATTTGCCCTACATGTTCAATTTTTATTGTGGACTTTTTAAATTAGATGCTTTGGGGCAGGGGTGTACACGGCTTCCTTCTTGAGAAAATTATTGTGCTTGTTTGATTTGACCTGGAACACTCTATTTTGATCCAGCTTCCTCTTATTATTTTACTATAGCTTTTTGTTTCATTAGAGGTTGTACTTCAAATAAATACCTTTTCTCTCTTACAGTCTGGACTTCTTGGAATACTACATCCCCTTCCTAGCCCAAGCACAGGAAGCACTTCTGCAGTTACAAGGCTGGGGCCTCAAAGGTAATTCACTTTTTCAGAAACCTTCTTTTCAGAATAGAGTTCATGTTAACAAGTGATTCTAGGACAGAGGCAACACTTTGGCGAGTGCAAATGGAAACTATTGCTGAACTGAAGAGGTGTTTTCTTCTTTAAAATTTAGGGAGGATTGTGCTGTTTCATATGCCATGGTGTGACTTTCCTAAGCTATTGATGACTTCCAAAGATCTGAATTGTAAAGTCCCATTTAAAAAGGAAAAGAAAGAAGAAAGCAAAGAGATAATGAATGTAGACAATATATGTCTGATCTCTTATATTTAAAACCACGTGCTTATTGCAAGACTCCAAGGCTTCCTACTGAGTCTAGCACTTAACGTCAGATAACACAGCACCTCTTCTGTCATCTGAACAGCAACACTTACCTAAATTAAGAGGAAGGTTGTGAAAATGATGGATGTTGTATCCTCTCTAATGTTACCCACACCCCCCTAAGAAATTGCAGTAATCCAGTCTGAGAAGAGCATTAGAATCCAATGCAAGTTGGTTTAATGAAAATCTTAAATCTGCCAAAATATTAAAACCTGAATTTTAGTTTGTTTGTTTTGTTTTTTTTTTAAATTAGGAATGTGAAAAAACACCTTATTTATTGATCATCTTTGAGATAATCACTCACTAAATGATGAAAACAATGCTTCAGGATTTTAATTTTTAGGAGTCCATGTACCAGTTTGCAGTGGCAGATAGTTGGGAGGAGAAGCTGGCATCATTTGATGTTTTCCCTTTCTTATAACTAGTGCAGTAAAAATAAACTGTATCACTCTGCATTTCTCTCCTCCAAATCAGCTTATGGCTACATTCATCTCTTTGTTATTTCTTATCTAACAAATAATGTCTCAGCTGTAAAATAGCATACTTCAGAGCAGAAAACTACCATTAGAAAAGACTGATTTTCTACTGTATGTGTATATTGTGCCATACTTTTGCTAAATAAAGAAAAGACACTGAGTATAAAAGTCAGAAGGAAATTTTTCTGGTTTTTGTGTCTTCCAAAGAAAATGAAGGCATCAGTCCTTTTCCCATTTTACTTGGTTTCAGTATGGATTTGTCCATTCTTATTCACTTCACAGATTGTCAGTCAGAAGAATTCCACTGTGTATTAAAAACGTGAATGTGAATATACAGGGTTGTGCAACTATAAATTGAAGTAATTTGATGTGTCAATAAAATAATAATGGCAAGCACTAAAATCCTTTGGCTGTGAGTCAGGTGTGATGTAAGAGTTTCAAAGAATGACATAGTCCATTTTTCTTGCCTGTTTATTGCATTAACCCCTGAGGCTGCAGTTACCAGATGTTACTGATGTTTGAGGTACTCAGGCACTAACAGATAGATGTAAAAATGTCAATATTTCTGCCTTTTACTTGTGAATTTTCTATTCACAAATTAGTGCTGCATTAAAAAATGTACATGTTTATGCTGACCATTAGTGTCATTAAAAGTGAATAAAACAATAACCATCCCTAAGTTTTGATAAGTTTCATATAGTCCAAATCAACAGTTTAAGTAAAATATGTGTAAAAAAGCCCAGTAGCTAAAGCAATTTTTTCTTATTTTACCAAAGAAATTATTATTTCAGGCAGTTATTGCAAATTTTAGTAAGGGGCGGGGGGCATGTAGGTTTTTTTAATACAGTAATTTCTTAAACCCCCTCAAACAACCTTAATCTGTGCTAAGGCATCCTTTGTGAAATGGTCTAGATTGAGGCACTAAACTTTCAATGTGACCTTTCTATACCTAGTTCCTCAATCCCTCTATCTTCATCTAATTCCTACATACTAAGAAGCTTTAATTCTTCTCAACTGCCCATGTATTCTTCATTTTTCAGAGGTGCAAGGCTTCCCATTAGAATATTGTCTAACTGACAAGTCCTCCAGTGTAGATCTGCTTGAAGAGGGTGAGAGGTTAAGCACCAAGTTAATGTGATGACATGCAAGCAACAAATAACTGGAGTAGGTGTGGATGTTAAAAGTCTGTTGACCTGCAAGGTGTTTTCAGAGTTGCACTTCTTGTTGATGACAGGTAGCAATGGTTCCAATGATCTGGATGCTGGCATGCTGTTAAATTAATAGCTCACAGCAATTAGATTATTTTTGTAGACCATGTGGGCAATAAGACGTTATTAAAAATAAGTGTGGCTGACAAACAAATCTGCACCAGAAATTGTTTACGTGAGTGGTCAGGTCATCTTGTTGGATGTGTTCACCATCACCTTTCTTCTGTCAACAGCTTTATCAATTGCTGTGGCATTGCTTCTCTCTCTTTTATTCTGCGTGACCTCTTGCTCAGAGACTATAACAATTAAATTGTTATGCCCATCTTAGAAGTATTTTAAATTAAATGGATCTTAAGTCTTAGGATATTTACTTTGGTATTATTCATAGATTCTACATGACCTTAATGAAGCTTTAAGGGAATGAACAACCTGACTTCAGACGCTTGAATGAAGTACTTTAGTGCCAGTTCACTTGTCAGGGCTTGTCCAACAGTCAAATGTCTTAACCTAGCATCAATTTAGAACATGTTTAATTAGGAGGTCTAAATGGAATGTGTATTGGTGTACTAAGTTTTCTCACTTAATTTATTTTGCAATATTTATCAAAAATGTAGTTGGAATGCTGCATGCATCTCTCCCTCAGACAAGACTCAGTAGAAATATTGAAGAGGTGATATCAGATGTTATTCTATGTATTGATCACTCCTCCACCGCTTTATTCAGCCTTGGAGTCCCTTTCTTGTTAGAGTTGGTCAGGTCTTGCTTTTGCTTTCTCTCAGCCAGATAAACCTTACTTTTTTGAATTCCAAAATAAAACTTTGATTTGTCCTTTTATTCAAGGACATTAGAATGGCTGCATACAGATATGCGAGCACCATGAGCAATAGAGTCCCTACAGTTTTTCTCCCTTTAATGTCAACTGATATAATTTACTGCTTTCTCTATGGAGAGACCTTGGTTTTCTCATTTTCTAGGGTGTGCTTGGGGTGGATTTGCATGTGTTGCCTGTTCACGAAAAGGCCAATGAATGGGCTATATCCTTTTGATAGTCCTGTGTAGTCACATTATACAGCTAATTAACAGCACATGACCAAGTCATTGTGAAATATTTGGGTAACCTGGTAGCTCTCTTTCCTGTCTTCTCCTTCCACCCCAGTTCCTTCAAGCTGCCTCTGCTGCCATCTCCTGCTCAGAGCACGACCAGGGACAAGCAGTTCATCTTGCCAGTTGTCAGCAGGAACAGTCTCCGTCCGCCCAAAAGCCTGGGGATACTGTGGGTTTAGTACTTAATTGTGACCTGAAAAGTGCACCTGCCTCCTACCTGGAACAGGGAGACATAGCATCTCTAAGTGCATCATCGTCTTAGGTCACTCAAATGGAGGAGCTAGGGAGGAAGTGGAGAGACAGAGACAAAAATACTTGGTGTAACTGCTCCCCTGTGTTTTCAAATTGTGCTCTGACTTTCATGAGTCAGAAAACTAGCATGTTTGGCCAAAAATCCCAGATGCAAAGAACAAGCAATAAAGTTACATACTCTCTTGTAAGAATGATCTACTTAAGATGGAGATCCTTCTCCAATACTGGGCATTTGTCCACTGAAAAATCTCCCGTCTTTCTGTATCACTTGTGATATGAATCCAGGCTTATAATCTTTGTGTGTATTTAGAGATCAAGTTGAGGTGAAAGGAAATATATGAAAAATTGTTTTATATAGCTAGAAGAAGATAAACCTTTAAGCTGTTTTTTTGCATGCATGACATCTATTATGGGTGTGGAAAAAAATACAGTACAGTTAGTTGAAAGATAAACTGTACATATGAAAAAAATATCTGTAAAAGAAATTAGTTCTTGGGGACTTGAGGGTCCAGTAGGCTATTAAGACTGACTTCCTTCCTTCCTTCCTTCCTTCCTTCCTTCCTTCCTGACTTCCTTCCTTCCTTCCTTCCTTCCTTCCTTCCTTCCTTCCTTCCTTCCTTCCTTCCTTCCTTCCTTCCTTCCTTCCTTCCTTCCTTCCTCTGCAGATTGAAAAATTCCGAGCTTGAAAAATGCTAACGAATAATTGACCAATTATCAAACCTGGAAAATGTTTGCTTTTGTAGAAAACCTTTTTAAAATAGAATTTAAATTTTTTGGCCGTTCACTTTTATATTTATAATTCTGCAGCACACTGTTTATTGCAGTTTATATGGTTATATTGAAATTCCATGAACTGGAGCACCTGAGGGAATGTTTATATTTCAGAAAAAAAAATTGGGCTGGATTGAAATGCAACATGAATCATAAGAGACGTTTAGAAGCACATAAAGATGAATGTGTCCCTAGTGACTCAACAGAGAACATCTGGTAGGGGAGATGCTGTATAAATAAATACCTGAAAGGACCTTGGTTTTAACAAGTATCAGTAAAGCATGAAAATGTACTCTAAAAACCTGAGAAATGTATATTGTTTTATTAATTTAGGAAGGATAGGATATATTGTGTATTTGTCTGATCATGCTGGGAGATTCATGGACCTGACAGAATAGCTAGCTGGGATGAAGTCACTCCAGAAACTCAAGGTCAAGCTCTGTAGAGGTGCAGTGCAGCTGCATGGCACACATCTAAAGTTTAGGCACATGGCAGCCACACTGAGAACTGGAATCCTTCTCTGGGAATCTCCTCTCTGGGATGGTTTTAGGGTGGAGATACAATTAGTTGAAGCCAAAGGGCTGTCCCAAAAGTGTGGCAGGACCTTCCCTTCTCATCTGGCTCCACCAGGTTTCTTGGCCTCTAGTCTTTGGCCCTGTCACCTCTAGTTTCCAGCTGGGAGGTGGAAGCATTCAGGGCCATGCTGAAGGAGGGCACTTGCTCAACTCCCAAGGTCCTTTCTGAGCCTGTTTATTTTAAGAAAGGTCTCTTATTGAACTAGCAGATTTTAACCTGATTACAGTTTGCAAGACTGTTCACTGGAAACCAGTTACAGACAGATAACTCAAATTCAAACTCAGATTTCCCTATAAAAGAACTCCTTGGCTGGGAGTTATTTTCTATATCTGTCTCTATACAGATATAGAAAGAAACATAAAATTCACAGGGCCTGGAAAGAGAGAAAATTTGGATTTTTGATTTGGTATTTGACTGATATCAAGAAGATTTTCGTTCTGATCCCCACTTCAGGGATTTCTTAATGTTTATTTTGCAATAAACAACCATTGAATAAAGTGCACAAACATTTCATGGAACAGAAATAAGAACCACAGGCAGTGTCTATTCTAGGAAATTAGATGTGCCTGGAACTGTTGGTTGGCACAGAGTCCAAATGGTACAAGAATAGTCCATATTCATACTACTAAACACTCTTACCCTCCAAAACAAGGTAACCACACCCAAACTGCCTTGTGGGAATTGTTCCTGGCACACATTAACTCCCAGACCATGTCCAGGATCTGTTTGGAAGAGAGCAAACTGGCCCAGTGCCAAAACCATCCCAGAGCATGCTCGCATAGTCCAACAGTGTGAACACTCCAGCACCAGTGTCCAGGAATGCTCCCTGGTATGGGTTAGCTTACTGGCATAGGCAGAACTGAAACCTTCTCCCTCACAGGTGGGTTTCACTGGGACAAGAGCACTATGGTCCTTTTTAAATTTTTTTTCAGCACACAAAGAGAAAATGACTCCCCCTCCACATACGCACCAAAGCAATCTCCAGTCAAATGTATTCTCTTGAATGAGACCTGTAGGTCTAAACCCCTTTGAGCTGAGAAAGCCACTCTTCCACTGGAGCTACTGTCTCCTCTTCTGACTGGTTTTATTTTTATGTTTTTTTTTCAGACACATCAATCTTGTCTTGATAATCACACAATGAAAACCCAGCTCTCCATTGTCACCTGCACTTCCTTAGCAGCACAAGCTGGTTTAATCTCGTGATGTTGTGGTCTCACCCTCCTCTGCTTCCCGCTCTGAGTCCCACTGGGAGATGCATGCTGTCCCTTCTTTCAGGCCTGAACTGGTCCTCTTGTGAGTTACTGTGTGGGTTGGTTCTAGTAATTGATCCAGGCAAATGTTAAAGTCTCTGTTTAAGTTTTAAGCCAGATCGTTTCCCAGAATTGGCTTGCTGCTAGTGTTCATGTGAAAGAAGAGGCAGGAATAAACGCTTGTGGGCAGCTCAAATGGAACTTTTGCAGTAGGTAGGCAGGAGGAACAACACCAAATCATGATTTCATGGGAGAAAGAAACCCAGCTGCTCTCCCCTCCTGGATGAAAACTGCTGTAGCACGCACCGAAGCAAAAGCTGAGGCACTTAAGAATCTTTATGTCAAAATGTCTCCTGCCTGCAGCTTTTAAACCCACCAGAGGTTGTTGATGGCATATAACTGTTGCCTACCACCAACTTCAGGTATCCGCCGTTTGTGAATTTGGGCCTGAATTCTTCACAAGGAAGCCCAGTTCCCAAGCATTCTGAATCCCTGAACTTTTCTGAAGCTCCCTTCAAGAAAGTGAGGTCTTCCCAGTCAAGCTATTGCAAATTATGTATTATGTTTTATAGTAAGTTATTTAAGCACTGCTTTTCAGTGTAAACATTCCATACTTCAGTTGACATGAGGTCCTAACCGGATGTTGTGCAGTTGGACTTAAGGTCTGTGTTCAGTCATCAGGAAACAGAGAAAAAGACACGATCTATTGCATGATTTACTTAGCTGAGTATGTAAGCAGCAGGTTTTTTATGTGAGGAGCTAAAAGAGAAATGAACCATATAATATTTGCATATTTAAGAAACTGCAGCCTATATTTGGGATGTCTTAGGTTTACCAGCCACCTAGTTTATTTATATAACAAATTCAGGTCTAGTGATCTGAAGAGGTATACTAAATCTTTTTACCTACAGTCTGAAAGGCTTCTCTTTATTGACCAAAATGGAAGAAAAAATCCTCCAATTTTTCTGATCCTTATCAAAATAAGCTCTATCCATGTTAATTCACAATGTTAGTCAATAAACATTTTTTTAAGCAGTAAGGGAGGGAATGCACACAAGTATTCAGCACAAAAATACTGTGGGTACACTTTTCTGTAAACATTAATCCCCTAATCACATGAAACTCTCCTTCATGTGAATCCAAAAGAACTATGTCTGGGCAGATACTACCATTTTCTTTCCCATGAATAGTTGAGTTTTTTAAACAAATTTATTTGGCTGTATTAATGGCTGTTCTGTATTTTCTTTGTGTCAAAATTCAGACAAATGCTCTTACTGTCCAGCAAGTTGGCAGAAAACCTGAATATTGGAGAAAAATGCCATGTGACCTGTAATTCCAATCAAAATGTATACTACCACTCAAATAGGGCCAATCCAAAGCCTATTTTAAGTCAGTGGGAGATTTTCCATCAAGTTCAATAGGTTTTGGACGAAGTCCATGCTGCATACTGGCAACAAACAGCTCATTCACAAACTACAGACCACTGCTTGTTTGCTCAAATTTTGGAATGAATAATTTTGAATAATAAAGAAAAAATCCTCAAAATTGTAAGCAGCTCATGGGTAATTTGTGTACATGAAAGGGAATTCTCTGAAAACAGTTGCTATGCACTAGTAAGCTTACAAAACAACGAAAGTGCAGCAGTGATGTTTAAATTCACTGAGCATCTGTCAGGTGATACGAAACATTGGCTTTTAGGCTTTGGTTCACTTATTATTTGGTACTCCTTTAGATATATTTCAAATGGAGCTTTAGAACAAGCTTCCAAAATAGTTGATGGCTCCTGCAGCTGGCAATTATTTAGTGCTAGTCTTTCCTAGCACCACCACAGCTCACTAAACCACTCCTGGTCTTTTGCAGCTTCCTTCTGTTCCTGTTTGATCAAACTATTCCCATCCCTCAATCTTGCAAGCATATAGTTGAGTCATTACATAATTACAGCAGGCAGACTGAAGCCAGTAGGGTGTCACAGAGTCCTATCATATGTAAGGTTGGAAGACACTTCTTAGGTCTTCTGACCAAACCGTCAGCTCAAAACAGGGACAGCTTATTCCAGTTTGCTGACAGTCTTGTCTGGTTCAGTCTTTAATATCTCCAAGGCTGGAATTTCCACAATCTCTCTGGGCATCTTGGGAATCCTGTTCTAATCATGGCATACATTTATGGTTTAAATTTTCTTTCCCTGATACCAAATCAGGATTTTCATTGCTGCATCTTGTGCCTGTGGCCTTTTGTCCTATCACTGTGTACCTAGAAGGAGAGCGTGGCTCTGTTTTTTCTACAACCTCACATTAGGTCACTGAAGACCTTCAAGACCTTAACCTCCTCTTCTAAAGGCTCTCGCTATATGCTGTATTCTGCAGGTGCCTAACTATCTGGTGGCCTTCCACTGGACTTGTTTCAGTCTTCTGTCAGGAGCTCAGAACAGGACACGATACTCCAAATGCAGTCTCTCCAGTGCTAAACAGAGGGGAACAATCATCTGCTGGCTGGCAATGCTTATATTGTTCTTGAACCTCACGAGGTTCCTGTCAGGCTGTCAAGGTCCCTCATATCTCTCCACCTAAAATAAGGCATCAAAATGCAGCCAAGTAAAGCAAATGGCATATTTTCTGCTGATGAAGACCATATGGGATCCATTTATTGCTAGTTACATGGTTAGAGTCTCCCAAAAAATGATACCTGCTTTCTGTCTAGCTTTCTGTTGTTGATTGCCAGGTTACCGGGTCTTCACCAGAAAAATATGGCAATAATATGCAATGAGTCCTGAAATATCTAAAGCAGCTTAGCAGAACCTGATGTGTCTATTGATACAATGCGTCAAGAGTAATTAAGTCTCCGAATAACTTGCTTGTTACCTGTAAGACCAGCTCAGAAAGCTTCGACTGACTCTGGCCACTTAGGTATTTTTTGTGCATTTCACATTTAAAGATTATCTATCTTGGTTTGCAAAACGCCAGTCATTATAAAAAGTAGAACTTATAAACTCTGTCCATATATGCATGCAAGAAATACTGCAGTTTCAGCTTGGTTATGAGTAGGTCCTGCAGTAACACTGAAAAGATTTAGAACTCTGTACTGCCTTGCCTCCTCAATACTCTTTCCTGGGCTGATCTCTTTCCAGGATGGAGAGGAATGTATATATTGAGTAAAACAATAAATTCAAAATGCTCCCTTAAACAAGGAGGGGAAAATCCATTAAGGATCTTGCAATCCGTCTGTTTTAAGAGTTAATCAGATTCTTAGATGTGACAACCACACCTTCATTTCAAGCTGATTTAAGAAGCTTACCGAACTGCGTGTGATTACTTTTGCTGTCTTCTAATTTGAAGAAAACTTGTGAAATTCTTTAAAATGCCTAGACATTCTGTGAACTGTTTATAATGCAAAGCTTTGTCAGTCAAAGCTGAAAGTACAATTGGTTGACAACAAAGTCAAAAGGTGACATTTTCTTCTGAGATAACTATTTCTCCACAATATCCAAAGTTCTGTTATTTGAAAGGTTTTGGTCTGACATAAATCTAGACTATTTCCTAAAGCGCATATTATACACCAAGTAAAAAGATGGAGGTTCTCCTGTGCAGAAAAGTATAATTTGAGGTAGTCTTGAAGTGACAAATCTGGGTCCACACTTGTATCAACATTGTTTACTTCAGACCTGTTGAAAAAGAATTATTTTGCTTACTTTAGGTAGACACAACTGTTACTTAGTGATGACTGTAGTTAATTTTGCTCACACTCATGAAAACCATAAAGAAACCAGGGGCTATGATTTACAAAGACAATGAAACTTTGTGTTTTGTCTAAACAGCTGTCTGAACTTAGTTGTTTTCTACCTAAACCATTTTTTGGACAACTGTCTTTCTTAAAAATTTAGTGCCTCTTCTCTTCATTCAAAACCAGAGAAGATTAAAAAATGTAATTTCGGGAGATAGATTTCTTTCTTCCTTTACTTTGAAAGTAATATTTGACTTTTAAAGACATGTGTTGGCTGGTAATTTCACTTTCTTTTCTGTGGAATATCACTGTCACAATTCATGAGGTTTGTGCTTTATTTCAGTGTTTCCTTACTGTCCTGACTATTAAGTCCCATTTGCCTCTTACCGGTTTTCTTAAAAGCTCTTCACCTGTGTTAATATCTCATTTAACCAGGTTCTTAAGACACTTTTGCATATAAATATCACTGTTATTTTCAGCTGGAGCTGCATTATGATTTTTTATGAGTTGTCCATATTTATTTTGGTCAACTGCATGCATCTGGTCAGAAACTTAGGAGATTGCCTGTTTATGCTTCAAGTGTTTTAAAGAGAAAGTTTGTTCTGTCTTTATGCATGTGCATACTATAATTAGTATTTCTTCCTATGCAAAGATATTTGTCCAAAAGCTGGTTATGTATCCCATAATTCTACCAAGTTCCCATAATCTCTTCTGTACCAACTAAATAGTGCACAAGAATTGCTATTGTGGAGATTTATGTTGCCTGATTTCATAATAGACCTCAAACATATATTTCATACTTTCCTTGGTATGGGCTAGGGAATAATGACTTAAGCCTGTCAGTGAAGGATGTTTCATTTGCCAGTTCATTTGTGTATTATCCATTGCCCTCTGCTGGAGGTGGCTTGGCATATTTGGGCAAGATCTGAGCAAATTATGCTGATGTCTCAAACATAAGAAAAACATCTCCAAAAGAAGTGCAACAGGCCTCAGTGAGGTGATTCAGAGAGTTTGTGTTAGGTGCCTAGGCAGCATGCATCTTCTTGAGGCAAAATGAATTACCTTCAAAGAACAATTCACAGCACTGAGGAGGATTTGACGCCTCATTGTGGAACTACTTAGAGCTAGCTTGCATGAAGTGCCTCTGTGAATATAACATGGTTAAATGTCCATGTCACTAAATCTTGCATGTCATATGATTCCATCCAGTCACTCTCTAGGACAGGGCCCAATTCTTGGTAGGGTGGCATCTATTTAAGTCTTCAAAACACAGTTGGGAGAGGAGGAGCAACACCAGTCTTCCACACACAGTTTGTCTAATAGTCTAGCGGTGAGAGCCTTCAAAAGGGAAACCTGAAAGTGACATTTGTCTGAATATCTAGAAGTTGGGGGATGTGGAGGAGACTCCACCAGGAAGGAAGCTGTCCCTTTGGACTACAGGGGAGCTCAGCTAGGAAAGAGGCATGCTCCTGTTCAACAAGGGAAAAAAAAACCCACCACCCCAACACTTGCGTTTGTGGGAGCCTGAATTGAAAGACTTAAAACATGAGCACTTTCAGGACAAAAGCAAAGTGTTTACTGACATTTTTTCTTATTGGGGTTACTTTTTCAAGATAATTTTTGTGAAACTGTAACCTACATCCTACGTAAGTGACCACCTAACTTCTGAGGCTAGCACTTTCCCTTGCATGTATCTGGAAAGTATGACTTATATAATGGAAAGATTACAGATTTTCTTTTCTGTTTTGTATATTTTTTATATCTTCAAATGTTAAGAATATGATTCTAACTTCTCCACTGTATGATGCTTGTGGTTTAGCTCTCCATCTTGGTGTCTGTCATCATATAATCAGGGATTATGTGGCAATAAAATGGCATTTGATCCTAGATCTTCAAAATAGAAGATCTTCATGCCAAATCTCTCCTCAGTCCTTACCCCATCATGCAAAGAGCTTTGCTGCTGCATTGCCAACTTGCCTTTTAACATAATGAGATGTGATTGGAGTGAGTTATTATTCCCTTCCTCTTCTTTTCTACCACACTGACAAATACTACCTATGAAGGAGTGAATGTCATGAGATGCTGACTACCTAAGTTAAATTCAGACCTTTTAGCAATAATAAGACTATTACATGAAATATTAGATCACTTCCTGTTACGCTAGGCAGCAGCCTTTTCCAGAAAAGAAAACATTTATATTTCCAGCATAAAGAAGTGCTCACAACATTTTCATTTAGTCTCATGGTATTGCAAATACAGCACTAGACTGACAGATGAGCCTACGAAATAGCACCTGGCCACCTACCTTAACTCATAAACCAGCAAACTGCAAGCATTAAAAATGCCATCGCCTTGCTCTCCTGGCTTGAGCTGTGAAAATTGTAATTGTGTGGGAGCCAGACCAGTCAGGCTGTGGGAGCCAGACCAGTCAAGTTGGATGATGTCATTTTGTAGAAAAGGAGACTGTAGTCAGATAGTTCTGCCAGTTCTCTTTACAGCCATTCTAGTGCAGAATTTGCATGTAAAATGAGTGCTCTATAATTAATAGAGTAGTATAGGTTGGGATATCTGGGACCATAAGGGAGTGTGGTGCATTAGGCATGTAGACATGCCAAAGCTGTATTTCAATCTGCTTAAAGAAGAAACAACAAAAATCTTACAACATATGAGGCCAGCTGAATAGGGGATTGCAGTCATTTGTTTGTGTTATAGTTATGTCTCTTCTAGAACAAAAGCCTGCTTTTACCGAGGCACAGGA
>NW_010558121.1:69400-77238 GCF_000687285.1 Phaethon lepturus | reverse complement strand
GCAGGAATGAATGCACTTTGTTCAGTATAGCTGTGCTGCTGTTTTATCTCCGTTGCGTTTTTCCGTATTGTGACATCTGCCTTTTAGGTACACACAGTACATACTGCAGCCTCATACAGAATTGGCTTCTGGGGGATTTTTCTAAGGTAATCTGAGGTAATTTAGGCATCGTCTGGAGAGTTATGGGAAACGCTGAGATAAATTAGTATCCATAGTTTTTTGAAAACTTGTTTAATTTCCTCAAAAAGTTGTACAATTTTCCTTCCTGGAAAAAAAAAAATTCCTATTCTTTTTTCTAAAGAGAATGCCAGCTTGCAGACACTACTCTCACTTCTTCCACTGCTACTTGGGCTTTTCTAGAACTGTTGAAGAGCACTGTTGAAGATTTGGGGAGATATACAGTGAGAAAAATCCCTGGAAAAATTAATCATGACCAACTTCTCTCTTGTGCAGATAGGATGTGAGGAAAGGTAGTGTTAACAAAAAGAATATTTGTTTTGTTGGACCTCTAATGTCCTTCATTTTGCCTGAGACAAGGGAACCATAGAGTGGTAAGACCTCCAATATAGTTTTTTTTAAATTATGTTTACATGCAGAAACCTGGTAGGTTGCATCATTCTCTCATTCTTGTTCCCAGGTATGTCCTCTTAATACAGGAGGACTTCACACCTCACATCAGCTAGGAACAGCTTTTTAACTCGGAGCCCATGGCAGCAGTGAAAGGAGTAAGATCTGTCCATGGTCCTCACAGTAAGCTCTTTCCAAGGTTGGTTTAACTTTTAAAACGACCGTCAGGCTCCTGCAAATCAGTCTCTGGTTTTAGCTTTGAAATCCACTGTTCTCCATCAGATGATAAGAGGTAAAACCATCACTTACATTTCAGTGAGATGCACAAAGAGAATTTATGCAATGTTTTTATGTCAATGAAGAGATGAGCATAATACAGTACAACATGCACTGGAAACAAGTGCAGTAGTTATGAGATGGTATATGTATGACTTTCTTCAGGATAGTCCTACTAGCGTGGTTAAATATGGCTAAAATGAAAGGTCATTGAAGAGCTTTCATCCTCACCATAGTTGACTAAGAACTGTTATTGAAGAAAAGAAAGGAATTCTTATTTTTGGGATAGATGTCAGAATGTACCAGATATCAGTAAACAAAACATAGCTACCATGTGGTTACAGGAACAGAAATCCTGATTCTGACATGATTCTAAGCAAGTGAAAATATGTGAATTGGATAATGCTTACTGCTAATACTACAATGAAAATCATGTTTGCTTTAACATTATAAATGCAATTAAGTTTTGATTGTATCACGTGGTCTATTGTGGCTGTTAGAGACTGATCAAATTTTCCATAGAGGTGATTTTTATCAATTTACTTGGAGCTAGAAATGAATAGATAGACAAAAACAGTAAAGTTACCCACTGCTGGAAGATATACCAGGCTTACTACAGAATACAGAATAAACACTCAGAAACATGGGTTGGCCTGAATATATTTGAGGTCCTATACTGAATGAAGTATTCAAAATGTTTTTGCGTTTGCTCACTTTGATAAGCTTGTTGAGAGTACTTAGTTAATGAAAATCCAGTAACACTTTGCTTATGGTGACTCCCAAAATAAACCCAAACTCGGCTACAGTGTAATCTACGTGCAACTATCGATCAAGATTTTTTGCTTGAACTACATTTCTTTATATGAAATGAAGTCGTATTTCATTGTTCTACTGCCTATGATTGAAAAAGAAAGATGATTTTGCTTAGTGTGAATTAATTCATTCAGGAAAAATGCAGGGAGAATGGAGGCTCACTATATAAAATAATTCAGATTGTACTGACTTCAAGAAGCTAATACAATAAATAAATCAAACCTATACTTCCTATTTCCTTTACTGCAACTTCTCTGTAGAGAAACTAGGATTCTTTCTCCCATAAGAACTTCCTCTGTAGGGTTCTTCTTGTTTTCTGAAAGTTTCCAGTTGCCTGAATTAGTTATAGCATACTGTGAATATGAATTCTTCATGTTACAGTTAAAGTTTTTTCTCAATTTCATTCATGAGATACAGCAGAAACCTAATGATGACTCCAGCCATTTAGATTGCTTTCCTTTGGGATGAGATCATATTATTTTACATTGGAGAATAAGAAAGGAAAACTACATTTGTTTCACTGACAATCAGAAAAAAAAGTTTGTTGAAAAAAAAATGTATCTGAATGATGAGATACTAAATATGTGGAAAATATGTCTTCTAATTAGTAATAAATTATGTATCCATCCAAACTCATCTCATCATACTTTTCCCTCTGAAAGAAGTGAATGGCACAGCAGTGCTAGATCAATTTAGGTGCTGAATAAAAGTTTTTGACAGTGATATTCCAGTCAGCAGATTTCTAGTTTAGTGTTAAATGAAAGCATCCTTAAGGGTGGGGTTTAAATGCTCAGTATTCATTATAATGAAAAGCAGCATCTTTAACACCTAACTCAGTTGGAATAATGAATTTTCTTTTGTTTTGTTTCATTTTAGAAGAAAGATGAAAGATTTTTATACTCTAAGACAATGTTTTTACACTACTAAATGTGTATCCTAGTTTTGGATTCTGACTGCGACTATTTAACTGAAAAATGAGGAGACCCAATAAAGTCATATAATTAATGGTTAAAAGGAACATCTGTGTACATTCTGAAAATGAAAGAGACCATGAATTTAGTGTGATTAAAGAAATATAGAGAACTGCTGTTTACATAATTAAGTATTTTACCCATAGTTACAATAAGATTTTTTTAATGCTAAGGTTTTTTGGAAGGGATATGAAACCTTATTTGTCAGGGTATAACTCAGCCTTTAGTTACCAGCATTGAGGAAAAAAAAATTGTTCTAGGCAAATTATTTCATAACTATCTCAGAAATTTGGTAGATATGCATTTAGAACTACGCTGATCTCCCCAGGCCTGTTCATGCAATCTAACCACCACCAGTGGTAAGTTTTTTCCTTGATTTTTCTTGAGGAAAACCTCATATTAGAAGGAAATATATATCTTTTTATAGATATTTAATTTATTCATATAACTACCACCTTGAGCTACCTATATTTTGACTGGGCATGCTTGGATGATGACTGGCTTAACCAAACAAAAAACAATTAACTAGATATTCTTTCAGACTCGCAAAGAGATAGGTAAGAAAAGAATCAGAGACAAGAAACTATGAGGGGAAGAAGGAAACCCTACTTATAAACATCACTCTTTTTACATGCTTGGTGCCACTCCACCCAAGCTACCAGTTCTAGTGCTGACAATCCATCGCATGACTGTTTATGTTCTTCTGAAGTGTTTTTGAAAAACTGCCTCTGAAGTACGTCATTTACTAACTCTACTAATTTGCCTTTTATGGTGCAGTTGCTTGCTGGCTTTACTCCTGCACCGATAAGCGAGAACAATGCTGCAGTTTGATTCATCCTGTGCAAAAGGGAAGAAATTATATTGAGAATCTTGTTGAATTGAATCAGAACAAAAAAACTATTTATTGACATTCCTAAGTGATCTGAAGGATTAATTAGTGGGAAAATGGTGCACAGAAATTATAAATAAGAGAAAGGCTTCATTTCAGCTTATAGGCTATAATACTTTTATATCCAATTCTAAAAGAAGCTTCTGTAAGGAATTAACCTTTGTATTGACATTTTTCAATGCACAAATAGGTTTTAGGTTACACTTAAATGAGGCTTCCATTGCTGACTCTGGAAGTTAACTAGTGAATGAGCAATTCAGCAGAAATTCATAAACATGAATGTTACAAGTTCCAGGTATCATATTCTTTTTAGAAAAACCTCAGTACTTACAATTTCTCCAGAACATTTTTTCCATAATTGACCTTTAAAATCATGACAGGGGAACAAAGCATTGGCTGACATTTAAGGTGAAATAGGAGGATTTCCTCATATTTTATTACTAAGTTTGTTTTTCTTTTATTGCAGACTATGGGAGGAATCATTTGTGTCTGTTTTTAATCAACCAATATCGACATGGAAAATTACTACGGGTGCCACTTCACTGGAAGTGGAAACTGTTTGTTTCCTTTTGAAAAAAACATAATCATTTATAATTTTCAGACAGGGACTCAGAGGACTCAGAGAATGATATGATAGCAGTGATCTACTTTTTTTCATAGCCTCAGAATTGCTACATCCATGTGTGTGCCTATTTGAGGATGAAGGGAGCATTTGTGGCTCATTTTTGTGCCTTCCAGTTGTATTTGCTCATTTTCTTTTGGGAAACGGTCTGTTCTAGAGTTATGTAAGGATTCCCAGATTCATCACTCTTGTCCAAAGACAGTGTAAGAAAAAGCTGGAAGTAAAAATTTTTTCATCAAGTTAGGCAGACAGCATGAACATTCAGTCCTGGGTCTCAGATCACAGGTAAAACTACTCCTTTGTGTAGCAATTTTAATTATATGTACTATGAAAATCTTATTTATGGTCCCATAAGTTGGTCGGTCATCAGGCCAACTCATGAGTTCTCTCCTGTCAATCCAGTTCTCAACGTCTGAGCTGTCAGTGCACATAGGCAGGAAACAAATCACCTAAACAGTCCGTGTGGAATGAATTGAAGAATAAAAGCATGTAACAATAAAAATGGTAGTCTAAACATCTTAGTAAAAGAGCAAGATTTAAGAGTACAGTTAGTTGATGGTTGCTTAGACAAAAAGCACTAAAATAGAGACTATAAATAACAGAACAGTTACAGGCTTTGTAATAACACCCTGTAACACAATTTCGAAGGCAGTGGTTTAGTATTATTACCTCTAATGACCAGACTCTGTATAAAGAACAAAAACTGAAAAGCACACTATACCTATAAATGTAATGAAGCACATTTAGTCTACAAACACACACAAATGTAAATGGCTGTTTTATGTATAGTAAAACAAGGAAAATAGAGAAGTCCCGAAACAGAAGAGTGAATCCAAACCTGAGATCTGACATACTCAAGTTTATTACAACTCCTCTTTGTGCTTGTGTCACAGATAACACGCATCGCCACATGAACCTGACTCTAATTTGTACACAGAAGCTCATTTCTGTCTTTCTGGAGGCCACCAGTTAGATTTCATTCATGAAGTTGGGCCTCTATGTGTGCATGCGCACACATGCATGTGTGGTGAGGTTTCCTCTTTTCCTGGTCCTCAGAGCATTTTAGGTATTTGCAGATCCTAGCTGCAGATTCTTCACCCGTTACCTCAAGCTGTAGGTAAATATTAGCTGAAGCTAATATTCTTCTCTCCAGAAGTTTCTGTTTTGTGGTGCCCAGAAATGACTACAGCTTTGACAGCAGTTTTGACAGCACTTCCAAAGTCAACGTTTCCTCTTCCCAAAGAATTTATCATCTCCCTGGATCTGTGGCCAGGAAAATAGGTCATATTATACCTTGAAGTTGCTTTCCAGCTCAGAGGCTCACCTGATGGCTTATAAGACATCTCAGTTTCTTTTTTTACTGAATGTATGAGGCTCTCTGTATTGAACTATGTGATAAGGTGGTACTGCCTACTGATGGCTCCATGACTGAAATTCTCCCACGTGTCAGCTGAGGTGGCTCACAGCATGGAGCTACATGCTGAGGAGCAGCCAGGGCACGAGAGCTGGTGGGAAACACGTGCTGTCCTGTGGATGCTGAGCAGTGCTGTAGTCCCACTTCTTCTCTGGGACCTGACCACGTCAGGTGTGTAGAGTCGGTGGGTCTGTACCTGGGAGATGGAAAGAGGCTGCAACATATCCCAGAGAACAACCAGGTGTTGTTCGCAGCTGAGAGAGAGGTCTGAAAGGGCTGCGTAAGATGATGGGGGAAAAAAGAGCTGCTCCCATGGAGAAAAGCTTGCTCTCCAAGAAAAGTCTGCAGAAAGTTACAACTCAGAGCAAACACGGGCCAGTTGCTTCAGAGAAGCTACAGACGCAGCAGCACCCTGCAAGCTCTCACCTGACAGTCTGACACTCTTAGCAGGACTGATTTTGTGGGCTCAATTTATGGGACTGATTTTACGTTTTAGTCAGTGTTTTGAAACATGGCTACCATCCTCTAGGTAAGATTAGTCATGGTGATGCACTGCCATTGTTTCACTGAAACGAGCCGATGATCTCACTCAGTGACCATAGCTAATACAGCAGGACAGCTGCCCACGTTTGGTTTCTTCAGCTTTAAAAAGGAATCCTATGAAACAAGGAAATAGTTGATGTAAAATATAGCTTCATGCCTTGCCCTCTCTATTTAAGACACTACATAAACAGATGGTTTAAATATGGATAATGCAGTAATTCTGAATGTATTTACCAGTGTGCTTTACCGAGGGGAGAACATGTTTATATTGTGTACATGTGATCCCCAGAATGGCAAAGTTGAATTTTCTTTATATAAATCATGGGATCTCTGACAACTTATCAGAGGCATCCTCTTGTCTAAAATCTCTCCTTTGTCTGTGCACACAAGTTCCATGATGTGGTGCAATTCAATGGTATAAACACTTTTGTTTGTTTTATAGAGCCAGTGACAGAGCACGATCTGAATTGTTTTCCTTTTGAAATGAAAAAAAAAAACCCAACTTTTTTGCAACTCTGTTACAGTAAATTGCTCCTTAAGTGCCAAGAAGATTACAATAGATGCCTGAACATTTATGAGAAGATGCTGCGTTCTAAGTACGTACATTCCTGAGAGGGAGCAAATTAACATAAACACCAGCAGCTTATCATTGTGTTATTCTACTGTATAAGAATTCTTTTGTGGTCTTTTTTACTGACAAACAGTATAGGGAGAATGAAAGCCAGATGGCAACATTTCAGTTGAGTCAAGAGAAGATTTCCCATAACCATTTATTTAAATATTTTATTTGATGCAAGGAAATTATTAATCGTTCTCCAAATAATGAGCTTCGACATTAATCACTTCTTAAAACCTGTCTTTGATTTTCCAAGAAACTGTGTTAATGTTTGGGGTTAACATAAAACAATAAAATATTTTTTTCTTATTTTCCATTTTACAAAATCATGATTTAAACATTACTGATCTCTTTATTTTTAACTTGATTTTAAATCTGTCAAACTATATAACTTGTACTAAAAAATAACTAACTTTACAGAACTTTACAGAAAGGTGACATAGGTGGTTACAATTTAACCGTTTCAATAAGACCATTGTTCCATTAACTTTGAAGGCAGCTTGAAATGGCACCTGCATAGTACCTGCTCCTGAATGACAAGAACTCAGTAGGTGAAGTGATCCAGAATCAGAACATCTCTTCTGTTTCTTTACCAGGCTGAAGGTCGTTTTTCTGCTTCCCTGCTTTAAGCAACCTCCACTGTTCTCTGCGAAGGGACCGTGTAAGGTGGGAGCAGAGAGGAAAGAGGGGGGAGAAGGGAAGTTTTACCTGCTCTCTCACCTTCCCTTCTGTCCGGACTGTATGACACCTTGGCACATGTAGCAGCCCTTTCCCAGACTCAACTATATTTTCATTTAAAAATACAGATTGGAAATTGAAACATCAAGCCCAAGGGGCAACCTCGAGTTCTTAGGAGCAGGAAGAAGTTTGTGTCTTGGAGCAAGACTAGCTAGTTTTCTAAGTAAGTTTCTGCTTTCCTGGAGATGCAGGTCTTGATGAGGACAAACCTTTAAACATTTTAAGCAACAGAGAGATATCTGTAGATTTAGATGTCTGTGTAACTTCATGACAATTTGTCACCAGTGTTTAAATGAGGATGGGGAGCTCTGGGAGGTCAGTTTGCATAAAGAAAGTGAGAAGAAAACAGGCCACCTTGCTGGCTTAGCACCCTCCCCTGCCGCCCCCCC
>NW_010558121.1:40474-69369 GCF_000687285.1 Phaethon lepturus | reverse complement strand
CCCCCTGGCCGGTCTACCCCCCCCCCCTGCCCCCCCCCCCCCCCCAGTAAATTCTTGCAAACAGTGAGATCCTAACTATATATTCTTATCCCCGATGGAGAGCACGTTCAGAAGCTAATTATTGGTTGTTTTGGAAGTATTTGTACTATACAGGACCAAAAAAAAAAAATACATCTGCTCTTATTTTGTTGCTTTTTTTCAGTGGGATACGTCTGTGTGCGAAGTACCCTTTGCGCATTTCCACTTAGGCGCGGTGCTTCAAGAGCATTCTCCACCTTAAAATTCATCTGTGTTTTTTTAAGAGCGAAACCACTCTGGGACAATGTGGGTGGTTGGATATGTCATAATCCTGTCATGCACTTGGGTGCCCAGACTGCAAAGGATCTCTTAATTTTCAAGCAGACAGGAGAATTTCTTTACCTGAATGGAAAGCAGGCTGCCTCCTTGGCTCTGGAAGATGCCACCCAAGTAGCCTGAGAGGAAAAGGCCAGTAAGCCTCTCCTTTTAACTCAAAATTTCCTCTTGACGGACCATTTGATTGTGACTTGTATCATATTGTTGTGGTATTTCTGTTCCAGAATGTGGAATACTGGGCTGCTATTAAAAACATGTCAGCAGAACCCAGCAGTCAATGGTACAGGCGAAGCAGAAGCAGAGCAGGCTACCGAAGAACACTCTGAAAGTCAAAATGTGCTATGAAAAGTAGGCATGTTCGAGTATGTGCTCTGAGGGAGTCTGTGGGGCTGCTAGAGAGTTTGGGGAGCAAGAAATGATGGGTAATTTGATGGGAGACAGGCTTTGACTGCTACTAAGCGAGCTGATCCAGATGAGTGAAAATCCATTTTGCTGATAAGATTTAACATGGGTGACAACAGTATGGCAAACTTGCTGGAAAAAAGCCTGCAAGGATATCTTACAGTATCAGCCTCCAAACTTTTTTTGTTCAAAGCCAAGAAAAATGTTGCCTGTATATTCCAGCAGGACTGTATCTTGTCTGGGGCTTGACTGTGAGAAATCCAAGCTACTGAAGTTGAAAAAGTATCCTTTAGCATTTCTCCTTCAGTAGTAAAGGAAGGTTAAAAGCTATGTGATGGCTGCGTAGGTGGATAAAGCTCTGCCAGGTGGATAGGGTGGTTGGTAGTTCTCTACACTTCTGAAGGAAGCATTGCTAAGTGTCAGTTACCATTTAGATACTCTTTTTTCGACTCCATTAGTTCTGAGCAGCAAGAGTAGCTCTCAAAGTGATAGGCCAGGTAGTTTTTATAGATTCTGGTCGTCTTTGGTGGTTAGTTCAATTTCCTCTACATCAGATAAAGTGAGTGGCTTTCCTATTTCTCTAGCTGATAAGTGTTTCAAAGATAGGGTGTTTATATTTATTTAGACAGAAAGATGAAATCTGTTTGAACTGACTGGTACTTCAGTGAGAAATGGATCCAATGAATTAACTGACATGGTTACACGGATTTAACCAAATTGAAGGAATTTTAACAATACATTTGAATTCTGTAGCGTGACAGTGAGTTATGCATTCATTGTATCTGAGCAGTATCCTGAAGCCCCAGCACTGTGCTTCCTTGTGTCCATTTTGCACTGATATTTTTCTTCACTGAAGACAGACAGATCCTGTAATAAAATACCTATAATGGCTGATTCTTTTCTATCCCTTGCTTTATAATGGCCCCTCCAAATTCTTTCATAAAAACTGGTGATTTGCCAGAGCAGTGACCTTACTACAGGTGGGGAGTTGCTGGACACATATAGTTTGTCTGTGTCTACAAAATAGGATCATGTCATTTAAGTTTACTAGTTCCACAACAGATATTCCCCATTAACAAACTATTACTTCTCTAAACTTCTAAACAACAGTCAGATAACCTTTCTTGTGTTTTGTTGTTTGTTTGCAGCCGAAATGATGTCCCGTGTGTCATTTTAACATGCATCTGGAAGTCTCAAGTATTCTCAAAGAAAGCATCACGGAATGTCGTTAAAAAGTGAATTTTCATTCTACTGCTGAGACAAACCTATTCACTTCTGAATATTCCTCACGGACATGGAGCAGCATGAAATGAGACAGGCAAACCTGAAGCAGCAGCAAAACACAACCACCTTCATGATAAATGTAGAATTGCAAACCACCGGAATATAGTGCCAAATTGTGGTTTATGTTGCATTGTGACAGAACACTGTGAGGCAAGATAATATTGCCAAGCATTAGCAACAGTCAATTCCTATGTGAGGAATTAAAAGTTATGTTGAGACATTGTTCGCATGTGTTCAACATTCTCTATATTAATACGGCATTTTGTCTTTCAGATACAGTTTGGCAGTATTTTCACTTAAGAATTCAGCTAATTTTTCAATATATGAATTGTGTGTTGTCGTCTGTATTATTAGACATGGACAGATAAAACCAAATTTAAAAATTGTCATTCACTTCAGCCAATCTTACAACCTTTTTTTGACTGTTAAAAACCTATTTTAACTGACAGGAAATTAGTGGATACTAGATATTTTTCAAGCAGCGGGCACAAATATTAGAATGCGAGATGATTCTTCACCTACATGGTCATGAAAGGCAGAAGCAATAGCCTTACAATTTTTATAGTCAATCACAGCTTGGCCACTCAGTTTGAATAGAAGATATGTCTAATCAGTTCAGAGAATAAAGTATTAGAATGTACTAACTGAATAACTGAGATGATAGATAGAGTTAATGGTAATTGTAAGGTGTGAAGAAAAATTCCTGAGAAAAGTATCTTTGGAGTAGGTTAGGTACAACTATGAGAGCAGCGAATTATACAGCACAGTGGTAAAGGAAATTTGCGTGGACTCTGGGAGATAAAGTTTGTAAAGATCCCTTTCCATTTAGGAACACCTAATGAGTAAAGGCGAAGAAGACAGACAAGGAGAAATGACTCAAAAGCTACAAAGGACCAAGGGAGATAGGGAGAAAGAAGGAAAGCAGATAAATAATCTTTGACAACCATTTAAAAAAATGCGTTAGGGGATAGAAGTGTGGGGCACAGCAGTAAGCATTTTGGCACAACGTTGCATCAGGGGTCCTGGAAAGTGTTGAGACTGTGAGGGAGAAAAGTGAGAAAGCATTAAACTGATAATGAGGGAGTGAGTTTTGAGAACAAGGTGGATAACAGCATCAGTGTTTGGTGCAGAAATGGGAAGTGGTAGACAGACACAGCTTTCTGAAGTGACTGGTACGTTTGCAAGGCAACTGAAAGCATGGGATTAACCATCGTGCAGAGAGTGACTCATAAAGTAGCAGCAAACATGGTAGCTGAAACTCTGATAAAGTAACAAGACGGTATTGATGAAGAGCTGACAAGAGAAGAGGGGATGATCTATGATTCTCATCTTGAAGGATGCTGTTGCAGCAAGGCAAATAAAGAGTTTCAAGGGTCATGAAAGGAGATCAGCCTTAAGGACCCATAGAGAGTCAGAGATAAAACCAAGTAAATTATAGGAGGCCATTTGTGACATTTACTTTGCTTGTGAAAAGGATAATTTTTTTTAGCATAGTGAATGTGTTGCCTACACTAAACAGTAATATTAGTCTCCTGAGTCTGGTGACTGTTTTGACAAGCTAAAATGTTTATTTCAAAATTACTATTTTAATTGCAGTGTACTCTGGCTTTGTCTTTAGATGACTTGAACATTTTCAGTCTGAGGGTAAGTACAATCTTTATCATAACATTTATTTTTTACTTCTTTTGCATATGAATCCTGTTTGAGTTGTTTCATGAATCCCTGCAGCAGTGATTGTAATGAAGATCATATCTCCACTACGATGACCTTTATTACAGAAAAAAAAGTTTAACATTTAAAATTGTCCATTCCAAAAAACATGTGGTGGAATGTATTTCTAAGTGGTGAAATACTATTTTCGGTTGCAGATTATATATCCCAAATTACAATAACTTAATTTTTAATTCCTGTAATTAATGCTACTAAAGCAGTTTAAAAGACAAAAGTTATGGTACTCCTACTTAGTATCATTATCATTGCTTTCACTGTAGAATAAACACATCAGGAAAAATTAAGTCTTGGTGCAGAGTCCTATTCTGCTGTTCTGTTGATCCTAACACGACTTCAGGTTTGCTTAGATGAGAGCTTAATTTGTTCTATTGATACAAATGTGTTCATGAAGTGAAATGCACAGGAATCAGGAAAACTAAGCAAGGATGCCAGAAGTATGGTAACTTCCACTGAGCGCATTGGTATCCAGAATGATATCATGGTAGTGAGTACACAACACCTAGTTAACTGATATAAACTAACTGACACTGCATGAGACCAGCATATTGTATAGCATGAAGCCAATGGAATGATGTAATAAAGGATCAAGTTTAGATAAAAATATTGACTTTAGTATTGAGATATTTGCAACATTGCCAGACTCAAATGCTCAGCATGACTGTTTTGAATTTTACTTAATCACGGTATCTTTTTTAAGAAACACACACTGTATTTCTAAAAATATTTTTATTTTTAGGGTTGGGTTTTTTTGAGTTTTTGTGATTAGTAAGACCGCATTTTGAAGTTTTTCTGTGCAATCATTACAGACTTAAAACTTCATTAAAAAAAAGAAAAGATTATTCTTAGAGCCCCAAGATTCTCAGAGCAAGGACTTCAGGTAAACAGTGAAATGTTACAAAGTTTGCCATAAAATCTTGAAAGCTTGCAGCACTACTTGTAAGAGACATTGTTTTCCACATATGCATTCAACTTTTTAAAGTATGATAATAACAACTTCAAGGCTGGTGGTACAAGCCCTGCAAGTAGGGACATACTGTATCAAAAAATCAAACAACCTCTGAATACAGCTGAGGGTAAAATTATTCTCGTCAATGGAAGTCAGTGAAATCTTGTTCATGCTTCGTTGCTTGATTGGACAGTCAAGGCAATATGTAATATGATATATTGTTATGCCTGGGATTAGCTTTATTTTCCTTTTATTTTACTGTCTGTTCAAATTAAACCTCCACAAATTCACTTTTTCATGTCACTTGTTCTAGTCAAGCCCAACAGAAAAAACTTAATCTAATTGACACGTATAGTAAAAGCACATACTGAAAGAAAACCTAGACAGTCAGCATTAATATTACTGATTTACAAGCTCTTCTCCTCTGACCCATACTAGATCCCATGGAAATCTCTGTAAATTACTCTAGGTTATGAAATATTTAGAAATCACGTTACAGAAGTGGCCAAGAGGGTGGGATGTACCCAACATTTAGTTGTCATTTTCAGTAAATTTCCATTTTATCATAGTGCCCACAATTCTACTAGGGCTCTGAGTGTAATGTAACCACAAGAAAAACCATAGAGGCATGGAGTGAGGTTTTGGGGTTTTTTTTGTGTTGAGTTTTTTTGTTATGTGAATATTTGAAAAGCACATTGAATTCATTACATGCTTTAGTAAACATGTTTCAGTCCAAGAAAGAAAACTTGAAAATACCTGGCCATTTTATTGTTAAGTAACGTAACCTGGGGGAGTAAAGAGTGATTGGACAAGAGCTTTTGACAATGGAGCAGAACAAGGAAAGCCCACGAATATTGCATGTTTTTGCCACCAGTTATACTACCCACCAGCACTAACCACAAGATCCTAAAGGATCAGTGACTGCGCAGCTGACCAGCTCTCACCTGAGTAGGGAGTTACTGACAGGCATAATCTACCTCATCCAGCTAAAAGCAAACTTGCATGATTTCTCTAGGATTCCTTCACTCTAAAGTGTTGAGATTGCTAGTACCGAATCCCAGGCTTTTACTACTGCAAGGAAGAGGATAATTTAATTGTCAATACAGTTGTAAGTTTTCTGAGTTGACTTCTAGACAGATGAAGGACGAAGGGATACTGAATCTACTAAAGTTTTATATTATTCACATGTAAATAAGGGAAAAAAAATGGAGTTCATTCAGACATGTTTTATTAGGGGAGAACACAAGGACGACTGTTCGTTCCTCTCTCTTCTCTAGAGGACAAGTGCCATAAGGAGAGGATGCCTGAAGGAATACTTCTGGAGGGTATATGGCTTTATCCAGTGAGGAAAGACTAGTCACTGAAATCATGATCAATAGAAAGGACTCTGAGGTAGCAACATTTTAATATTATGTCAGTGATTTTAACCAAAGAAGTCTTTAGCGCAGGCCATTCACTTCAGAAGTCAGAAAGTTCAGTCCTGTAACAGCTTAATAGACACGTAACAACTTCTGTGCCTGGGAAGATCATGGAACAGATCCTCCCAGAACCTATGCTAAGGCACATGAACGACAGGGAGGTGATTCAAGACAGCCAGCATGGCTTCACCAAGGGCAAGTCCTGCCTGACCAACCTAGTGGCCTTCTCTGATGGAGTGAACACATCAGTGGACAAGGGAAGAGCTACCAGTGTTGACTATCTGGACTTCTGTAAGGCCTTTGAAACAGTCCCCCCCAACATCCTTCTCTCTAGATTGGAGAGAGAGATGGATTTGATGGGTGGACTGTTTGATGGATGAGGAATTGGTTGGATAGTCGCATCCAGAGGGTAGTCGTCAATGGCTCAATGACTGATGGACATCTGTGCCAAGTGGTGTCCATCAGGGGTCCATACGGGGACCAGTACTCTTTAATATACTTTAACATCAGTGACATAGGGGATTGATTGTACCCTCAGCAAGTCTGCAGATGACACCAAGCTAAGCGGTGCAGCTGACACGCCTGAGGGACAGGTTGCCATCCAGAGGGTCCTGGACAAGCTCAAGGAATGGGCCCATGTGAACCTCGATAAGTTCAACAAGGCCAAGTGCACGGTCCTGCACCTGGGTCGGGGCAAGCCCTGGTTGGGGCAACCCAAAGGCTGGGGGATGAAGGGATGAGAAGGACTGGAGAAGGACTTGGGGGGACTGGTGGGTGAAAAGCTGGACATGACCAAGCAATATGTGCATGTAGTCCAGAAGGCCAACCGTATCCTGGGCTGCATCCAAAGCAGTGTGGCCAGCAGGTTGAGGGAAGTGATTCTGTCCTTCTACTCTGCTCTGGTCAGACCTCACTGGGAGTACTGCATCCAGATCTGTAGCCCTCAGCACAGCAAAGACATGGCCCTGTTGGAGAGGGTCCAGAGGAGGGCCACCAAAATGATCAGAGGGATGGAACACCTCTCCTATGAGGACAGGGTGAGAGAGTTGGGGTTGTTCAGCCTGGAGAAGAGAAGGCTCTGGGGAGACCTTATTGCAGCATTTCTGTACTGAAAGGGGGCTTATAAGAAAGATGGGGACACTTTTTAGCAGGGCCTGTTGCGATATGACAAGGGGTAATGGATTTAAACTAAGAGAGCATAGATTCAGACTAGATAGAAGGGATTTTTCACAATGAGAGTGGTGAAACACTGGCACAGGTTGCCCAGAGGGGTGGTAGACACCCCATCCCTGGCAACATTCAAGGTCATGTTGGACAGGGCTCTGAGCAACCTGATCTAGTTGAAGATGTCCCTGCTCATTGCAGAATGGTTGGACAAGGTGACCTTTAAAGGTCCCTTGCAACCTAAACTATTTTATGACTTTATGATTCTATGATTCCAAAAATGTCTTTTATTTCTTTTTCTGTTCGTGGTGGTCTTGAGGGTAGAACCACACTAAGTGTTAGTGCCTCCAATGCTGCTGTAGGTGTTTAATGGAGAAATAACACAATTTACTTTCCAGGATAGCCACTGCAGCTCACAGGAGTACATTTGTGTCTAAAAGTCTGTGCCAGCTAGGGAATGCTGCTTACATTGGTAAGAATGATGATAGTCAAAGTAAAAAACAGAATACAACCTGGATTTGGATTTTTAATTTATTTTTTAATGAAAAGAAGGAATTCTTTCTGCTTCATCATCTGCATAGTCAAAATCTGGGATTCATTAAGGCATTAAATATGAACTGGGTTTTTTTGTTCAACATTTTTTCCTAGTATTTCCATTACTCTTCAGAATGAAAGGCAACCTAAGGTTGTTCAAAGCTAAAAAATGATGAAATATAGCTTGTCTCTCCTACAGTGCTTCTTAATTGCATATATATTTAAAAAAACAACAGAAATACTCTAAATGAGCTACAAAAACATTCCCTGGGCCTATTTATTAAAGATAAAGTTCTATGTTTAAGAACCACACATTAAGAGCCAGACTTTGGGTTTTATTTCTGCAAGAGCTGGTCCAGTTATTTCTGATTAGTTGCTGAGACATTTTAGAAACTATCAGATATATTTATCCAACATTTACTTGGCTGACTCTCAAGGAGAGGATCAAGAAAGGAAATGGAGAACACCAGTGATAAACTATTCCCAGGAACACTGTGAATCTGGCAAACTCTCAAAATCATGTTTTACTGAGATTCAGATGAACTGCATATTATATACAGCCTTTGGAAAATGAGCTAGATTAATGCATTCTGTGCTGCGGTCCCTGAGTTTAAGATGAAATGTGTAGTGAATCTGCCATGCTTTCTGTCATTTTATTTGCTGGCAAACAGTCATAGCATAAGACGGCTCCAAACAAATTTGTGAAATTAAAAGCCATACTCCTTCATGCTCTATGAAGAGCACACTGAATCACCTGAGCATGCTTGGCTTGTTGAAGAAGGCTGGCTCAATGATGTCTACTCGCATAATTCTGATTTTTCTATTTATTGGTAACTTGCCTTGTACTGTTAACACAAGAGCTAACATAATTTTTATTGCCAGTATATATGTAAATTTTCTTTCAAGAATGTCTTACTAAGTTGTTTCAGTAAATTTTTTTGTAGCTAAGTATTCCAGAAGTCTGCCTTTCTCCATATAACCAAATGCTAGTCCCCTATTTCAGACAAATTACCTCTTCACCTTGCCTCCACAGAAATGTTCTTATGGTGTGCTTAATTCATATTTTGCCACCAGATGCCCACTAAGTGGGTAGAAATGTGATACTAGGGAGAAATACCTGTTGCATTTACTGCATGACAAATGATCTAGTTCCAACTAGAACTATGATTAGTGACAAAAGAATTGTATCTACAGAAAAAATATTAGGATAAATTGTTATTAAGTAGAAAACCATCTATTTTATTTACATCCCAGGAAAATTATTTTAATCGGTAATAAAATCTGTAACATTAACATCGTCAGAGTGACATGAAAGAGATATAAAACAACTATGTTGTGGGAATTATAGACACTGAAATACACATTCTGTTGCTGAACTGGCCAAGACTTGATTCAAGCATGGCTCCACCACTGTAAAAATCTGAAGTAAAAGGGAGGATCATGAAGTTTGAGGCTAGCTTCATCCAAATGTTATGTGTCATTTGCGATATCAGTTTGAGACTACCTTCATCCAAACATTATGTGTCATTTGCAATATCATATACACTTAAAGGAGCTGGTATGATAGATTATATGCCACAATTAATTTTCAATTAAATTCATATATAGATGAGCTGCTTAGTTGCTAGAGCAAGTTATTTATGCAAGCAAAAATTATAAAACAGAAAAGCCAGAATTTGCCATGAACTAGTAAGTCAAAGTTTCTGTGCTGCTATTCAGCAAAGCGAAGGCTTTAAGTAAAACACTTTATTGACAGGCACATTTCATCACTTTATTTATCACATTCACTTTATTAAGATGGGCACATTTGTCAAATGATTACATTTGACAAAATGATCACGCTTACTGGATTTTCTTTTCTGCAGTTTTCATACTGCTCTTGAGAGGAACCCAGAAGCTAAAGCAGTGGCATTTCAACAGGTCGTTACTGTAATACTACACTATTTAGGAGGTTACAGGTATGTGCATATTGTGGATGGGAGAACAACTACAGAATAGATAAGCATGATATAAACAGATAGAAAGCACAAATATCTTTGGCAAAATGCAGCTTATGGCATAAGGAAAGACCAGAATGGTCACACACAAGGGAGATAGAATGCATTCAGTTTTGTGAGATTCCTGTTGATTTCATTGTTCTTTGTGTAAAAAAAAGCAATACCACAAATAATACATGGGTAAACTATTGAATTTTGAAGTGGATTAGAATAATAAAAAAGTCAGTGGAAATGCAGTTTCTATGATTTTCTACAATGGGATCCTCATGAAGAATCAAGAAAGTCTGTGCATGTCTGGCTTTGGGTTTTGCCAACACACAGTGCGTCTTCAACACCCTCTTAAACCTATCAGGAGCTTGAATGCATATCTTGGCCCGAGCCCTCTGAAGTCAAACTATGTCTCTGTTTCCATCTGGGATTTCACCAGGAAGTGCTTGAAGTACCAAGCTGTAGGCTCGGTACCATGAGATTTTTCAGACCTGAGAAATTCAGATAAGCCCATACAAGCTTTGAATCTCCAAACCTTTTGAAGCTTGCCTGTCACAAATCTTAACTCCACTGCTGCCTGCAGACAACACTGAAACATGAATGGAAACAGTTCTCTGTTTTGAAAAGCTCCTGTGGGCGGCTTAAGGACAAACGAATAGTTACAACTGTATATGGAAATATAATGTCTTTCAGAGAAGTACTCTGTCTCTTCGCACACTTGAGTATTTCCCTGCACCCATGATGACAACAAATGCTCATAAAATGAGTTGATTTCCAGCTCACCCCTGCATTTTCATTGCGGTTGATCTGACGCAGTGATGTGTTCTTTAAACAGTCATTTCTCTATTTACACAGTCAAGCTGTTGTTGTTTACCATTTTCCCATTAAGCCGGTCAAGGGCGTACATTTGAGGGAAAATCCAGCAGTAGCCAGAAGTTGCTGCAGTAGAAGGCTGAGTGAGTAACAGACAGGCGTTGACAAGGACTCAGCGTAGAGCAGAGCATGCACCCAACCCATGAGCCTGTGCCAATTTTTTCTAGTCTGTCAGCTCAGATTGCTACGTGTAAAGGCATAGAGTATCATGAGACCTGCTGTCCAGAGGTAGACTACCACTCTGTTTTTAACAATGACAAATAGCAGTTAATTCAGGAAAGTATACAAGGATCAAGAAAGTTCAGGGTGATACTTCATCTTGCAAACCTTCCCAGATTCTAATGGTCCTTGAAAAAGGTATTTCCTAAACTAAATGTTGCATAGACATTACATAGACATGTTTAATGCTCCTATAGACTTTCTTCACAAATGTATGGGTTCAAAAGCCTATTTCTAGGAGACAAAATAATATGACAATTAATTCTGTAAAGTCTGAAATTGTCTACAATTATACATCATCTACAACTATATATTTTCTGGGGGAAAAAAGCGGTTAATTATTATATAAACATTTTGTTTAAAAATTTTGTTTGCTGCCTTTTTTGTTATGGGAAATACTGAGCAATCATTATCTGTCTTCTCCATTAATGTCACCATTTTACTGACCCAAGACTGAAGAGAAGGTTTCAGGTAGATTTAAATAGCAACCTTCCAATACCTAAGAGGAATTCATCAAGAACCAAGCTCTTCACAATGGGAAGACAAGAGATGATGGACATATGTTGAAACAAGAAATTGTCAGATGGGATATAAGGAAAAGCTTTCATACCATGAGGACAGTGGAACAGTGTAGGAGGCTGCCCAGAGAGGCTGTGCAGTTTCCATCTTTTGAGGTTTTTCAAGATCCAACTGGATAAACCCCACAGGTCACCCTATTTGAATAGGTGGTTGGACTAGAGACTTCCTGAGGTGTCTTCTGAACTGAATTTTCCTATCATCCTGTATCATACCCCCTGCTAGTTCTCTCTTTTCCGAACAGAAAAGCCCTTCCTCATACAGAAACCATTGGTTACCTTTGAGCACTTTTGTTGCATTTCTACATTTTGCTGTGTCCTTTTTGATCCAGGGTAACTGCACATGCTTTTTAGGAGAGTGTGAACTGAAGATTAATGAAGTGCACAGAGATGTTTACTGCTATGTTCCTTAATCCTTCAGCAGTATTTTTGTCCTAGCCTACTTGCCTTTTTGACTGGACCTCACTATGGAGTTGATATTTTGAGAGGATTATATACAATAATCAATAGCTGTGGGAAGATGCAAACCTGTCAAATGGCCACAGCAAATTTAGAAGCCATCGTTTTGTAGATACGATTAAATCTGGTTTTGCTCCTGTGTATTTCTTTGCATGTATTGGCCCTGGTTTTCATCTGTGGTATAACGTCTAATATTGTAAACTCCTCTTGCAGCACTTTCAGGCAGGATAGTTTTGAACTACTCTGAATTTTTTTGTATCATGAAAATTTCATTACAGATTGAACAACAATGCAGATTGTATATTTGTTTCATATTATACATTTTTTGGTTTTAAGGCACCTTAAAATCTATTAAAAAATGAAAACTCACCAGCTACCATGTAGATTGAAGGAGAATGAAGATATAAAGTTTTGTTGCTGGTGTCCATGCTTTTCTTTTAAATACTTTTTTTGTTGTTACGGTTTTAGACCTAACTTGCCAGAGCTAAGGCCAATTTCTTTTTATTCTAGTTGGACATTTCCCTGGGATGACTGTTATATTAGCTTCCTTTATTCTGACATTTAACCTTGCTGTTGTTATATTGTTCCTTTCAAGGTTATTTGGCTTGATAAAATGTTTATTTAAAGCCTTTGTTGTCATATGTCTCCATACATTTTGGCTATTCCTAATAAATTTCCATTAATAAAGTTTCTAGTGTAGTTTAATAATTACATATTAAACCAAGTCACATATATCTGAGGATGAAGTTGAGAATTGCTTCTCCTTTTGTGTATTCTCTAATTTGTTGTTCATAGAAGAAATCATTCATGGCATCTGAAACCACAGCCTTTGTGTGAGGTTTTCATGACATCTACTTAACCCACCCAACAGACTGAATTCTTCCTTCAGCTTTCACAGTCTCTCCACTTCCGTGGCTATGTGGCTAGCTGTATATACTTATTATGCAACCTGTGATGGGTTGTGAAGGGACGGGTTGCAAGATTTAAGCTACTGGGGAAAACTGGCTCCTTTTCTAAAGGAAGATCTGACCGTGTCAGGAGTGCTTGCATCATTTTGCACCCTCAGTTATTCCTGATGCCCTATTAATGTGGCATTTCTTCATTAAAGGCTTATGTTTAAGATTAGTAATGTAATACAGCAAACAATCTGTAAACACTTTATTTCTGCATTATCATTACTTTTATTGTTTTAATAAGCGTGGGGTTGACATTTGGGTTTGGTTTTTTTCCTGACTGAAGCTCTGAAACTATTCAGCTGTTTTCAGAGCCCAGAACGTTGACAGCAGAATGTAAGCCCCAAAGCAAGAAGGCTTAGGGAAAGGGAAAATTACTTCTTAAGTTTCATTTACATAAATTACGACTTTGCTCAGAAAAACTTTTTCCAATGTTTTCAGTTATGTTTTTTTGGAACGTGTTTGTATTCTGGCTGTGGAGACACAGTGTCATTACTGAGTATGCAGGTACAGATGTCCATGGAAAGGGAAAAAAGTTGCAAGAGAGAAATCCTCAGGCGCTTGTGCGTTCATAGTACTAAAATGTAAAAAGTAACTACCACATTGTCTTGGACTGCAAAAACTATCCAGATGAGAAGATGAAAAGAATGACCATAGCCAGATGCAGCTGAATGTCTTTCATTCCAAACCACAAGAAGAAAAAAAAAATCCACCTACCAAGGGAAGTTTCTTCAAGCTGAGGCCTTGAATGAGTCTTGCAAAATGATGTGAATTTTGTTAGATCAGAGCCTGAAAAGCCGTGCAGTGCTGCAGTAGCCTGCATCTATGGACCAGGCATTACATGTTAGATGGCTTTTATGAACAGTCTTTCCAGTCTTTTTTATGGAGACCATACTGAAAGTGAGTAACCCAATAAGACAACAGTGAAAGGGGAAGGTCATCTGGTTCCTATTAGTGACTGAGACCACCTTTGTGCTGAACTCTGAGAAGTTAAGGCAAGAAAAGAAGCTCAAGACTTTCACATTTTGGTACACTGTTACCAAAACCCAAGGGGAGATGTCAGTGAAACTGGCACTTAGATTCAGGTCTGTGCCACTGTTGGCTGCACTGAATGCTAAGTCAGTAACTGAGAGGCATTTTCATACTGCTTGGTAAGAGAGTTAATGGACATTGTTGCCTGTGTGACAAAAGGGACTTTGCCTAAGAGTTATTTTTACTCCAACATTTGGCCCCGGGCTAGGATGGAGGTGGTTTACGGTACTGACTAAAAGGGTTAAGGAGGGGAAAATACAATTGTAGATGGCAATAGAGGAAAAATAACAGGGAAGCCAGGCAGTAATAGAAAATTGAAAAATTAATTTATAATTAAAGACCAGAAAGCATTAAAAGATTCCTATGCTAGGAATGAATAAGATATATTTTTTGTGAAAGAGGGAAGACGCTCAGCAGAGACACCTGTATGCGGTTAGCTGATCCTAAAAGAGAAACCAATCTTTTTCCTATACCATCAGCTACCTCTTCAAAACAAACTTATCATCAATAACAGGTTGAAAGGCAGAGATGGAAGGTTACCATGAGACAATTATTGCACATCTGGTAACCATAGGTCATGAGGGAACACCAGTCAGCCAAGTGTGCTGGCACTGATGCTATAAAGACTGTCAGCAGTACTCTATACATTTTCATCTATGCTCTTGTGATAGGGTCAATCTTCCCCACACCATACTCTTCTGAACTATTAACTTACTGCCTGTGTTTTGTAAGAACATGTGTGTGTGTCAGCAATCTAAAATAGGTTTAGCATTTGTTCTAATTATTGCAAACCACCCTGGAAACTTGCTATTGATGTATATTATTTTATTTCATTTGGCTGTTGTGTAGGACTGAACTGCCAGTTCAGGCTTTTTAGCTTTGGTTTGTTGGTGGGGTTTTGTAGTTTTGACTTTTTGATTTATCTAGAAAGGTAATCATAACAGAGTAAATGTTGTTACTATTTTAATTTTCATGTCTCTTCCTTCTCCAAATTTAGTGAGTTTGCACAGGTGATTCTGTGGGTCTGACAATGACCCTGTCAATGTAAACATTTTGATTAAGACTAATCTATTTTAACCAAGTCTGTCTATCAGACACTTCTGTCTTCTGTGGTCTTTTGGGAATTCAAACAATTGATCCAGTTCCTACACTAAACATCTAAGCCCAGACGTCACTTTGAAGTCAATGGCATGACGCCCATTGTTTGGTGGGAGCAGACTCAAGCAAGTTTACTTTATGCAAAAGAACACAGACAATATAATATTTTTAGTTTTGCCGTGGCAGACGTCTTGATTGCTAACATTCCCACATTCTTCATACCAGATAATGTTCTAATTACAGTACAGCTAAAAACTGTCTGGGTGAATTTCAGTAAAGTTGCAGTGTGGAGGACAGTGGGTTAGACCCCTAATTTGTACAACTGACCTCATGCGCACAGTGAACATCAGGCTAGATTTAATGTAGGAGGTACACCTGGCACAAAGACAGAGAATCCAGCATGCTACAAGTGTATAACGTAGCTGTCTAAGGGTAGCCATATTTGTCTGGGACTTTGCCCTTTTATGTGCATCCGTGCTGTAAAGAAGATTTTGTAGGCACTTAATATCTACTGCTGAATGTTTGTCCCAAATGTAAGTATTTATAACCGCTTTCCAAAAGGATCAAGATCTGCTAAAATATATCTGGAATATCTTTCTCTTTTTGTCACATAAAACTCTAACATGGCTCTAACCTGGTGTACTCTGTTCTCTCCACAAAGTTTGAGACCCAGGCTGTCCCACAGGTAAGTCCCTCAGCCGATAGCAGCTGATGCTGATGCTGGGCACCCAGTCCTGCTCCCTGTCACCCTCTCTCTCCAGCATGATGGATGTAGAACTGGCACCTGCACAATGGCTTATCTTCAGAGTGGGGAGGTCTCCCGTCCCACACCACCCTGATGCATTGTTTACAGCCTGATTATAGTCTTGAAGTTAAAGCATTTCCTGGAAGATGTGGGTTTGCTTGCCTGCATGACAGGAGGCTATTGCACTTTGGTTTCCTAATTGCCACTCCTCTGTTGTGTGAAAAAGGGAAGGAGAGAAGAAATCCCCATGGACCCTTTTAGAAAGGCAAGCACAACTACAGAGATCCTGAGAGTGCCTCCTGAACAGCTTTCAGGCGACCATGGCAGAGGCATTGGGGAGAACACACTCTGGCCTCTGAGTCCTTTAAGGATGCCATAGTGGTGTCTGTCACTCTGAGCTTCTCAGGTTCTTTAAGGTCACAGGGTGGTGTTCAGGAAGCTAAGGTAGATGAGGTAGCACTTGAATAAATAGGTTCAAGACAAAGTTTTGATTCTTGGTACTCAGTTCCTAGTATTTCAGATGCTCGTGATTTTTTTGCATCTAGCTCCCAGTACTATTGCTACCTGAAGCAGGGGATGTTTGAAAGAGAAATGGATGGTGTGAATGGGAGGTGAATGGGACAGTTCTGTGCTGAAATAAGGATTCTTTTGGATGTCTCAACTCCTTGGTGTTTTGCTTGCATGCTCCTGAGATTCTGTTAGCGTGACTCTTCCCAAGAGGTTTAGCAATGCTTAGAGGGAAAGGTTTTGGGCGTTTTGGTGACATGATGTTACAATAAACCATTTTCTTCCCTCCTAGTAACCAATACGTAATGTCAGGTCGGGGAGCCTAGTAGAGCCAAACAGCTTTGCATTCCACCCGCTTTTGCTGAAGCTGGGAACTGCTGGTCTAGAGCTTTGTTTATCATCTAATTTGGGGAATTGCAAAAAGGCAAACTTCACACAGACACAGGCTTTCCAGACCTCCCTTATAATATAAGAATTCCTCTATTGTGCCTTCAAACTCTACGTCCTGTATAAAAGGCACACAGGAGATAATTTTTTCCATATTTTTCTTGTTTGGCTCCTATCTGTTCTTCCCAGGCTGCAAGTCTGAGAACATAAGCATTCACAGTGCCACAGCAGGAGAGAGGGAGAGAGGGCTCCAGCATTCCTGTTTTAATATTTAAAATCTAGCATCCCTATGAGTTTACCTTAAATTTTTTACCCCATCAGTATACTCCGTAGGCCTTTCAGGACTCCTATAACTTCAGCGAACAGTTTCTTACTAGTGATTCACTGTTGTTATTGTTTTTTAACTCTCCTTCTATATAAACATTTTTCTGAGGGACAGAAAGTTCTTTCCTTGAGATGTTGCATTGAAATAGGACCTCGGTGGTTCTTTTGCTCTTCTGGCATCAGGATATTTGGTCCAAGAGGGAAGAACTAGTGGTCCATAGCATTTTAATGCTTATTATCATTTCTTGCTTCCTTAAGAAGCTAAGATAATTCGTGTTTTAAATAAACTAGGACTGGGTGGAGTAAGCAGGAACATCTGCACGTCTTATGTTATGACTCCCCTAGCAGTCATCTATAGTGCTGTATAGTTCCAGAAAGTCTCTCAAGCATATAGATGGTGGTGTTCCAGCAAGCTGGAACTGCTGGCTACAGCTGATGTTTCAGCAAGTCATTTTATCTGCAGCTGCCTTCATCTGTTGCTGGCTTTAGGGAAGAATATCAAGCGTCCTTAGATTTCATATGCTGAAGGAAGGACAGAATCCCAAATGATAAAAAACTAAAGCCAAAAAAAAAAAAAAGGAAGAAAAATACATAAAAAGAAAAAGAAAAGAGGAGGAATACCAAGAGAAGACTGAGACTGTGCAGATACAAAGAAGTTTTAGAAGAGGTTATGTCAGTGATGCCTTTTAAGTACGTGGTGGGATTCATTGCATGGAATTGGATATATATTAGCAGGATGATCTCCCTGAATTCAGTCACTACGACGTAATCCACTATTGTTAAGGATGGATTTAAATTATTATGCAATCCCTGTAAATATTCCTAATTCTTACAGTTAAATCCATAATGATTCTGTTGATGTACAAAATACAAATAAGTATTTAAAGCAAAATTGTGCTGTCACCTTTCCTCAGAAATACGAACATTTATGGGAATAGTCAACTTAAACTCGATTTCTTTTTTGCGTATAGAATTTCACTTTGTGTGCTATGAAAATACCTTACCTTTCAAGAGGGAGTAGCTCACAGTAGCAGCTGTCAGTTTGCTAAGTAAGTTTATGGTTATTTTGTCGCTAGATAGGAAGTCTCTAACTGTACAATCCTATTCTATTTGTAAAAATGAACACAATAATAAAAGGTGTTAGCGAGAGGGTTTTCAAGTTAAATTGCACATCAGTTCTCACCCTACTCCTTTTGCCACCCTGGCTCAGTCCAGTGGGTGGTGTTTCCCCGACCCATTGTCCCTCTGCTTCTTCATTCTCTCAAATCCACCTTCAGTGAACAATATTAAATTCTGAACTGAGATTTTAAAAACATTTTTGTTAATTCATAAATGAAGACTGAATTAGTTGGTTTTAAATGACGACCTTTGGGGTTTTATCAAGAAGAAAAGATACATGGCTCTGATTTGTGGGACAATGTGATGTGTATGTTCCACTGCATCTTCACTGGCAATATGAGCTTTATTCCTCCATTCAGCATTTTGAGCATAAAGGAGAGAAAAGAGAAACATTTCGTATTTCTACTTATTGTCAGGTTGACAAGCAGCTGTGAATGCTGATAAGGATCAGAAATTCTGCTAAGAAAAAAGAATCTCTACAGCAACAAGCCCTAAAGCCAAACTTGAGACTTACAAAGAGATTTAAATTAAGGAGTTGGTATAATTGTGCGTGTTGGGGATGGTCATGAGGTAAATCTTTCCCCATTTTTTCCCCATTTCCAGTAGTATCCCTATCCATATTAAGTCCAGTGGACTGAAATTTCTCCTCTCTGTTAAAAGCACCAGCACAATTAGAAATCATGCTGTGTTAGTAAAATCACTACAACTGTGAAGATCTAAGGAAATAAGCCTGCTTGATCCTCTCTTTTATTTTTTTTTTTTAGTGTTTGTTTTTTGTAAGAAGGAACATTGCATATTAGACCCACTGAAATAAACAAGAAAAAGAAAAAAGAAAAAAAAAAACTCAATCCACATAAATTTTGCTTCATAATTAAACATATTTTCTGCATGTGGATTTTCCTTGCTAGAGAAAGTAAGAGTTGATAACTTGCTAGTGAAAAAGAAATTTATAATGGTCAAGCTTCATTCAAGGTGTTGGTGTTATTGTTTATGATAATTATATGCATTCAGAACATGAATTTGTAGTTCATACTTCATAAGGGAAAAGCACTAACTTATGCATAGCACAAACTTCTCTCCTGGTTTGTCCCTGATCTTTCTTTGTGTTTTTAACTTTATTATAGCGCCTATCTAGAAGCTGTTTCTTACTTTCTGCTGATGTTACTGTCCAGCAAAACTGATTTGGGAATAAGATGCTTGAATTGTTCTAAAAATCTGAACCCAAGCTGAAGGTAATAGCTGCAGCTTTCCTGCTAAACTCTGAAGATTGTTTCACCTCAAAGGGTGACAGCTGTATCCATTAACTTTATGACAGGTTTCCTAGAGACAACATGAAGCTACTGCATAAGTCATACATTTGGTCTGTAATGCTCTGGTTCAAAGGGCAAACAAATAGTTTGGGGTGTGGTATTCTTGCTGTTCATAGCAACCTTTTTAATCACTACCTCTTGTTTTGGACTAGGCAAGCTGCCTGGAAAGGCTCAGTTTATTGGTCTTTTTCATTTCACAGTTAATTTCACACTGATATCTTCTGTCCTGGCTTCTGCTGGGACAGAGTTAATTTTCTTCCTAGTAGCTGGTATAGTGCTGTGTTTTGGATTTAGGATGAGAATAATGTTGATAATACATCGATGCTTTAGTTGCTGCTGAGCAGCGCTTACACTAAGTCAAAGACTTTTCAGCTTCTAGTACTGTCCTGTTAGCGAGGAAGCTGAGGGTGCACAAGAAGCTGGGAGGGGACACAGCCAGGACAGTTGACCCAAATTGGCCAAAGGGATATTCCATACCATATGACGGCAAGCTGAACAATAAAACAGGGGAGTTGGCTGGGGGGCAGTGACCACTGCTCGGTGACTGGCTGTGCATTGGTCAGCAGGTGGTGAACAAGTACATTGTGTATTACTTATTTTGTATATCCCTTTATCATTATTATTATTTTCCCTTCCTTTTGTGTCCTATTAAATTGTTTTTATCTCAACCCATAGGTTTTAGCTTTTTTTCCAAATTCTTTCCCCCATTGCACTGCAGGGGAGTGAGTAAACAGCTGTGTGGTGTTTAGCTGCCTGCCACATTAAACCACAACACACTCCATAGACAGAAAGACCTATTCTGACAACTGGGTAGAGCTGGAGCACAGTGGTAGTCCAGTCAGACTTCAGGGAGGGGAAATTCCTAGCAAGCCAGTTAAAGTAAATTTGTCCCATGAATTTGCCTATAACACCTCCAAAATCCTTCAAGTCTGAGAAAGCATACATCACTTTCCCAAAATTAGGCACTTAGTTCCTACTGGTAATAGATCTTGCACCATCATTTTTATACCAATGGATTTGATTCTCAGCCAGACTAACTTCAACCCTTAAGCAAGTTCAGTTTTCTATTCCTCCTTGATACTCACTTCCTTAGGAAGCAGTGCTCTGCTCAGCATTACCTCCCTCTCCTTCACCAGGTTCTCCTCTATAGCACGAGTCCTATCTGACAACACTGAGAAAAAGCTGGAGAAAATCCTACATGGAGTCCTTTTTTAAGCATGTAGTACTGAACCAGGGAGAGCATGTAACAATGTTACCTCTTTCCTCATTCAGACAATGAACAAAGGAATAGACAGAGACTGCAGTGGTGAGTTCATATTCGTGGCGCATGATGCTTCATCCTGTGGAATACATGCAATCTTGTGAGATTTGGAAAAAAAACTTTGAAGGTACCTGAACTAGATTTAGTCCCATTCCAGTTATTTTTGCTGATATGCGTCTTTGTGTGACTCTCACTTAGCACTGTAACTCTTCCAAGCCAGTTTAACAATGAAGGCACATTTGTATCCTTTCAGTTTTTTCCAGAAAGTTGATGCCACTTGATGGTGGTTGAGTATAATAATATCTGTCTCTGGGTGGATTTAACATCAAAATGTGTAAAGTGGTGTGAACATCTGATTAACATATGGAAATATTTTTTAAATAAGGCTTTCTTTTCAAGTGCTGAAAGTTTGACAGTCTTTTATACTGTTTCATGATGCTGCGGTAGCAATTCCATGGTTATAGCTATAATCCGCTTTCACATTTGAGTTTGAAACCCAAACCCTTCTGTATCTCAGTTTTGAGAAACAAAAGTATTGAGTATGGCATTTTTCATGTGTGGCCTTCAACAAGAGGCAGAATGTACTTATGGGAAATAATCAGATGAGACACAGAAAAATGTGAAAGTTTGCATAACCAACCATTTCTTCTTTTGAAATGGCTTCCAAGCCTATTATAATGAACATAGACGACTGTATATGTATATATGGAACACTGGATAGTATAGAAAAGTAGTATGGCACTATAAAGAAAAATATGGGAAAGGATCATACTCTAATATAAAGTTTAATGATTATACTTACCAAAACTTTGACACACAATGTCCAGAAAATCCAGCTTTAGTTTTTAGAACTTTTAATAAAAATGGACATGTTTTCAGCCAGGCATTGTTTCTTCAAGTGAGCAGAATGGGCTATAAAACTTTGTTTGCTTTCCCTCAGCTGAGTTCAAAGCTGAGGCAGGACTAAGCTATATTAGACTATTCTCCTTGAGATAGATGGTCAATTTGATCTAAACTTGAATGGATCTGAAATATTTTCAGCAGCTCACTCATTGTATTGTGATGTCTAGTTACAAAAATTAACAGACAGAAACATTGTATTAAAGATATGACAGAAAAAAGTGTGAAAAGGAATCAAGTACAGAAAGAAAAACAGCCATACAATAGAATATTGTATAGGAAGGAATTGAAATATGTGTCTAATAAGTCCTTTTTTGTGACAGTTAGATACCCTGTTTCTTACATTCTTGTTAAGGGTTGTTAAAACCCTTCAGTTTTCCTGAGTTTCTTTTCCACAGCAGAACTTCTGGAACCAGAAGTCTTCTACAAATTAAGCTGAGTAATAACAGTATTTCTTTTATGGGCTGCCTAACTGGTGGAATTGAGAAAGTCATGCAAATTCACCAATTTTACATAATGCTGACTGTCTGGAACATCTCTGGCACTGGCTCTTGTCTGTGGAGGACGAGCTCGAGTGTCTCCTGTGCACAGTCAGTGGTGCGTTTATCTGTTGTGTGAACAGACCCTGATGCTTTGTGTGCCTGACCTCTTTCCTGTAAGCTGCAGGAGTGTTGTAACTGCCCTTGAGAATATGTATGCCCAGAGGTCAGTGTTGATGTCATCACCCACTAGGACATCTGAGATTTCTGTGAAATGTGAGTTTGTGGAACTGGGTCTCATACCCAAGAAAATCTTCCTTAGTCCACTGCTCCATATGTTGGACATAACATCAGGAAAAAAAAGTTGTTGTTTTTTTATGCTAATGTTAAGAGGAGTATTAAGAACATGTGATCTTCTTTCATCTACACCATAAATCATTTTTTCTCCCAGTGCCATATACACTGTTAAGAAACTTTTAAGTAAATTTTGTACTGCCTTTGTAGTAAAAAATAACTGAGGATGAATTGTATTAAGGACAGTGCCTTTAACTTTTTGAAGGCTGCTTAAAAAGAAAGCCCCTTCAGATGGCTTGAAAAATATTTTTAATAATATTCCATATTCAAGAAGTGTCCTAAATAAATATACTAAATTGTAATTTGCAAAATGGAAAACCACATGAAGCAGTTCCACAGGCCATGAGGACATGTCCCTCATTCCAGACAGACAACCCATGAATATAGTTTACACAAACCTATGCTAAGTGCTTCTAATAAGCTACAGCTTCTGGTGGAGCTTGGAAATTACAGAAAGACAATATCAAATAAATTACCCATAATGGTGTTCATGGAATGTTTGTTTCACACACAGCTGCTGGGTCCACATGCATTCACGGAAATTCACTTTTTTTTTAAAGTCACAGAAACAGTGATTATGAGTCTCTAAAATTTTTTTTAATTTTTTTTTTTCTGAAGACTGAGTTACAGGGCTCTGAGTGCATGCTATCTAGGACTGTTACAGGGAAGAAAATACCTTCAGGGGTTCCAAATGAAAACCACAGGGATACACACTAGAGCAGTGAATATTTTAAATAAGCATTTTGGGTTAGTCACCTGCCGCACCACAAAAACCTTCCATTTGAGATACTATAAAAACCAGAAGCAAAAACAATAAAGAAAACGTGCTAATGGAGACATGGGCTGAGAGAAATGTTTTTGTTGTTACAGGAGTGGAGGTAGATTTGGATAACAGCTTCCTGTCTGGCAGCTGGTGCTGTCAGCTCGCGATCTGATTATCAGAGTAGAGGAGTAGGTGTACTGTGGTTGAGTCACATCCCAAAATACCTAGCAAGACATGGGGTCAGGTTGTTAATTGGAATGGAGCATAACTGACCAAGATTAAAAACACTACAGTAGTATAATGAAACATCCTGATGAAAACAGACATTCTATGCTTCAAATCTCTATTTCAGGTAGAATTAAATGTGCATTTGTAGAACAAAACACACTGGTTTTTTTACACACAGTTACTCTAGCACCAAAGCTATAAGCATTTCACAGCAACTCTGTAAGCATTGGTCCTGGCAATTAATATCTATTTTCTTATTTTCTATTTTTGTAAAAAAAAGGATTAAACCGTTAAATATCAGGGATGGCTCTACAAGATTTTTTAAACATTAAGGGGTATTTCCCGTTTAGACTCCCTCTGTATTATTGCGACGGGCCCTGCTAAAAAGCCTGTCCTCATCTTTCTCATAAACCCCTTTCAGTACTGGAAGGCTGCAAGAAGGTGTCCCCGGAGCCTTCTCTTCTCCAGGCTGAACCACCCCAACTCTCTCAGCCTGTCCTCAGAGGAGCGGTGCTCCATCCCTCTGATTGTGTTTGTGTCCCTCCTCTGGACCCGCTCCAACAGGTCCATGTCTTTCCTGTGCTGAGGGCTACAGAGCTGGACGCAGGACTCCAGGTGGGGTCTCACCAGAGCAGAGCAGAGGGGCAGAATCCCCTCCCTCGACCTGCTGGCCACACTGCTTTGGATGCAGCCCAGGAGGCGGTTGGCCTTCTGGGCTGTGAGTGCACATTGCCAGGTCAATTCATCCAGCTTTTCATCCACCAGTATCCCCAAGTCCTTCTTGGCAGGGCTCAATCCCTTCATGGATGGAATGAATTGCCCTCTGGAAGTAACTACTTCTCTTCAGATTGACTGAGGGGCCCAGATTACTTTTTAGGACTATACAAATAAATTTGAGAGAGCTGAAATGCATTTCATCCTGGATAAATAAATACTTGTCCTGTTCCAAAGCGACAGATGTCATCTCCAAGTCTATAATGAACTCCACAGAGGTGGAACACATGGCACACTACCTCCACGCAGGATATTGTTGTGCGTCTAATGGCATATTGGGTTTTTTTTAGTTTAACTTCAAGTTCTAATTTTTCTGCTTTTTCTATATTGTTGGTTACTGAACTGTTATAGCAATAGGTTGGATTTTCCAGTGTGTGTTTTATAGTGCAGCAAGGATGGGGAGGAGTGGCACCAGACTCTTCTGCTCACAGTTGACAGAACAAGGTAACTGCCCTTTCAGATCGTGTATGAAAGGATAAAAGAAGAAATTACGTTGCTTCCTCCTGTCAGCAAACAGCCAAAGTATTAGAAGTTATAAGGGCTTATTTATATTATTGTAGGTGGTCAATGAGCTGTTTCTTTAGTATATGACTACACTAAAAGGGATAATATCTACAACAGCAGTTTTTCATATCTTTGTGATATTGTCAGGATGGTTGGTGAAAGATTCATGTGGCAGAAAACCTAATGATGGGCCTAATTTCTGCTTCAGAAACAAAACAAAACTCAACTTTGTTCTATTTGAAAATTGCTAAGGAGACAATGTTCTTAAAGCTGGATTTGGAAGTTCTTTGTCTGTTTGCTTATGGTGGAAACTGTATTAACCTAACAGGCCCTATGACAGTTCTTTAACCATGATATAAGCTCTACTTTTTCAAAGAGATGAAAAACCTTTTCCCTAGTAAACGTGTCCCATCATCCCTATTGTCTCTTCTGCTTTGTCTTGCTGCTTCTGGAGTGGCCAACTGCAGTGGGTAGCAGTATGATGGTTATCTAGCTTTCTTCCTTGCAATTGTTCTTTTTATGCCATGATACTTCCTGCCTCATTGTCTCTTATAAAATGACAAAAATATCCCCAAATGATTGTCCTTTGCAGATGGATTTCAGGGCCTGTCAATTTTGGCACAGCCCGTTATGTTCTAGTTGTAATCCAGGCCAGGAGGAATCTGTATCAAGTCACTCTTTCGCCTTTGTGATTTTTCTCCATACACTGTTCTACCTTTGCTCTAGCCCAGAATTGTTGTGTCACCTCTCCTCCGACCTCACCTACCTTTCTTACCTCTCAAAACTGAATGGCCTTTTTTTTCTGTTGTACTGCCAGTCGCTTGAAGAATCCCAGGCATTGTGTAGCAAAACCCCAAAACGTTTCATAGTTTCTACAGTTCACTCTCTCTCAAACAGTCACCAATGGGTTAAATACCAAAAGCACCCAGGTAGAGTTTCACATAGCCTGTGGGTAAATGATAAGAAAGGCATGTTGTGGCTACACAGAGCCATAAATACTCTGAGGTCTGCTGCAAAATGCCGGAAACCTCCCTTCTATTTGGCAAGCTCAACTTCCATTCAGTTGTGTTCACACACAAAAGGTTGAGAAATAGTTGAGAAATAAAATGAGGAATGTTTCCAACATTGGTTGTAACTTGTTTTGTTTAAACTTATTCATATTTAAACTGTCACCTAAGAATTGCACGTATATTAATGAGTGTAGTCCATTTATTAGTTTATGCATCCAAAATTATCCAGGGAATGTCTCAAACCCACACCAAGTTTTCATGGATATTGTATTTACATTTAGGTGAAAACTATGTAAAATCACACATTGCCAGACAATTTCCTGTCAGCTAAAGAGTCTTATTTATTTAATCCTCTATAGAGATTAACATACAATTAGTGAATTAATTTCTGATGCTCATGTTTGTGAGAATAGGATGGAAAAAGCTGCAAAGCTAAAGGAGGACATCCTATTTGTGGTTAAATCGGATCTAAGCATTCTTTCAGTAGCATCCAAATCTACTAATAGATATCGATATCCACTGTACAAATTTGAAAGCAAAAAATTAACACCGACAAACAGAAGTAATTTCAGAAGTGTGTGTGTATATATAGTTATGTGTGTGTACATACACATGCACATACATAGACATGTACATATATATATAAACACACAGTCACACACACATATACGGTCCTGTAGCCAGCTTATTAATAGAAAAGTTGAACAAATACTAGTTATCATACAGTGTAATTCACAGTGATACTGTTCTACCTTGATCTTATTGATAAGTTCTTAGACAGTTTTTAAGAATACATCTAAGAAAAATGCATAACCGTTTGTGAAGACCATAAAGAACATTATTGTGGCAACTAGAAAAAATATCTAACTTGATTTTCAAGCTTAAGTGTAGCTTTTTAATGCTAAAATGAAATTACACAGTAAAATTTCTGACATTTATGAATTAATTTGATTTTTAAAAGCTACTAATTAGGAGAAAAAATACTATGTACTTTATAAAATGGGATATAATTTTAAAACTTTTGCCTTTTGTTGGTTTTGTAAAGTTCTCAGAAATTTTCTCAAAAAATAGGGATCTAATCAGTTCAAGGGTTCTGGAGTAATTTGGAATGTCATTGTAATACCATTGAAACACTTTTTAAATATGTTCTCCTTTTACACACATAAAAGGAAAACCAAAATCAACATATTGACCTATTAAATTCAGATATGTTACCTGAATAAGCAATACCCCTTACCCCACTTGCTTCTTCACACACTTAAAAATTGATAAATATTTACCTTAATTTTGCCATAAAACTGCATGGGAATTTTTAAAGTTAAAACTTCACTAAATGAAAACTTTAGTTATTGATATGTATCAAGAAACTAACATGCATTTACTGTCAAGGATAATTAGAATTTAAAAAAATTTCCAGAGCAAATTGTCTGCATTGCAAAACTGCTGTACTACAAAAGCAACTCTGTATCAAATACTTTGTGTCTTTTAGCAAGCTAAAACTAACTACTTCATTTAAACTAAACAGGTAATTTCTAGGAAGATTTTTATGATTAACAGAAGAATCATCAATCATCCAGAACCCCAATCGTTCCACTTACTAGACTCAAAAGAAACCATTAACAGTGACATTTATTTTTTCATGCTGGAACCCTCTGCTGAATATAACTTCAAAAGCTTTGCAGGCAGTTTCTAGACAGTCTCATTCGTTATGGAGTTGTCTGTTGTGCGGTTAAAAGGTGCCTGTTTATTTTGCGGGTGTAACAGTTAATTGATTCACAGGAGAAAAACTTTTTATAATTATTTTGTTATTAATCTGCAAAATTACGTAGTCTTGAATGAACTGAAGAGCTAACATTCCTGACAAAAAAAGCATTAGCTTGGACATTGAGGAACTTAGGTCACATTCTGCAACCTCAAGGTCCTGAGGTTATTGTTACAGGTACCTGGATAGTATAACTTCCCTCATACTTGAAGATGAAAATTAGTTTTCTTCCCTCAAAAATACTTTTCTTCTGATAACGTATGTAAGTCTTCTGTCTCCAGGAATGAGAAATAACATTGGGCATAACCGGGTAGAAAAATGTCAGGTTAAGAGAGAATATGCAAGCACACTTCTCAAATTCAGCAATTTATCGCCTTAAGTTTGAAGTCTTAGATGTCTGATGAGAGTAACCCAGCAACCAAATTTGTCAAGTCATCTCCAGCTCCTCCAGTGATGCTGCATCCTGATTAAAACTTTAACAGAGAGACGTTCAGCACTCACTGACCTGTCTATGAGTGGCAGGACTGTACAGATTTGGATTAAAAAGCAGTTTTCCCCAGACAGCTTAAGAACCACTATTAAGAAACTGAACTGGAGATAGTTGGGAGTACACTACACGTGATCAACAAACAGCTTTGATTTCTTAGTGTGATTTTCTAGGGCTGTGAATACTAGGAAAGCTAACGCCCAAGAGCTCGCTCATTTATAAAACCCAACATTTCGAGGCAGAGGTATCTCATCTGGCTACCACAGGAGATGGGAAATGTGATGCGGGGACATTAAACTGGCTGCTCAGAAGCCAAGTTTCCAGAGTGAGCAGCTAAACTAAACAAAGTTTCTCTTCAGAGTGGCTGGGAGACTGACTAAAATGTAAAGCTGATCAGTGGATCACACAAAAATTTACCAAATGCTTATTATCTGCTCTCAGTTTGCTGCGCTTTCTCATGTGTGCTGGTTTTGGCTGGGGTAGAGTTAATTTTCTTCATAGTAGCTAGAATGAGGCTACATTTTGGATTTGTGCTGAAAACAGTGTTGATAATATAGAGATGTTTTTGTTATTGTTGAGCTGTGCTTACACAGAGTCAAGGCCTTTGCTGCTTCTCACCCCACCAGCGAGTAGGCTGGGGGTGCACAAGAAGTTGGGAGGGGACACAGCTGGGACAGCTGACCCCAACTGACCAAAGGGATATTCTGTACCGTATGACATCATGCTCAGTATATAAAGCTTGGGGGAAGAAGTAAGAAGGGAGGTACATTCAGAGTTACGGTGTCTGTCTTCCCAAGTCCCTGTTATACACAGAATCCCAGAATCATTAAGGTCCGAAATGACCTTTAAGATCATCAAGTCCAACCATCAACCCAACACCACCATGCCCACTAAACCATGTCCCGAAGTGCCACATCCACACGTTTTTTGAACACTTCCAGAGATGGTGACTCC